>NC_133473.1:22596292-22597879 GCF_025370935.1 Choristoneura fumiferana
CTGGTGATCCAGCCAGGATCGTCTCTGCAGGACGGAACTCCTCAACGGTTACCTAATAGAATAGGATTAACTTGAAATTTGGTACGGAAATGTAGTTTGGATGGAATAAGTAAATGCAAGAAGTAAAAAAAATCAACAAAAAAAGCTTTTATTAAAAAAATAAATTTTAACAAAAACTTACTTATTGATGTTCGTTCTTATTCGTTACCCAAACCTCACCTCAGTCAGTGTTGACTAAAACGTAACCCACCTTTTACAATCTAAAACCAAAAAAACAAAATAAAAACCCCTCTAAATTAAAAGCACCCCTCGAGGGGGCCTAATGGTGCGGAAGCACTATCGACGCCTCACACTTGCCGATGGGGAGGATGTTTGTTTACATGACTTCACACTGTTTGGAGGACAAGTTTTAAAACCTGGTTCCGTAGATTAGATTAGCTCTAGACGGTTTGACAAAGCAATGACGGGAGTTGACTTGCCTAGTTTTTCTGCCACTTTTCATAGATGGGGGGTGATAGTTGATATGGGATTGTCTAACTGCTAGACATTTTGTTTATCCTCTTTATTGTACAAAAATACAAAACAAAATACAAAAATGTTGCACAAAAAAGTGCTTAGGTAAGTACAAAGGCGGGCTTTTCATTTATTTTTTTGTATATGTTATGTTATTAACCTGTGGTAACTTTACTGGTTGGTGTATTAGCTAAGTTTTCATTTGTAATCAGCCATATCGTACCGTTTGTACCCAAATAAACATTAAAACATTAAAACATATGTAGGAAAGTCAATAATTAGAAACCAGTATCGATGTTTTTTTCATATCAAAAACGAATTAAGTATTAAAACTATTTCTATTGTTCTGACATGAGAATTCAATCTGGTTAAAAAAAGCTGTATGCGTATGTCGAGCCCGACGCAACAAGAGGGGTGTTTGTTATACGTTTGACCGCATTGCAATCTGTGTGTGTGTGTGTGTGTGTGTCAATCTGTAGCGATGGTTCTTAGACATGCATGTTTCATCAAAATCGGTTCAGCCGTTTGTGAGATTTTTAATTTTGATGTGACAAAGTCGGGAGTTTTCCAGCTTTTTGTTGGTGAGGTTATTATCAATGATGAAGTGTTGATCTGTCGCTAGGTAGGTATAGTTAGTGTCAATGTTCGTAGCAAAGCAATGACACTCAAGAATGACACTGTCACCGCCATTGTTGCGATAGACATGTAAGAATAAATTAAATTATAAATAATTCTGTTGACATGGTAATAATTTCAATTAATTTAGTGTTTTTTTTTATTATTTTTTTGTACTATAATGTGACAATGTAATTTATTTATTAATCAATTTTGTTTTCTATGATGTGTATTTTTTTTTCTCTTTTCATTTTGTATTTTAATAAATCATAATAATAATAAATAATAAAGCTCTTATTGCCAACTATTAAAAAGTGGATACAAAATACGCATATTCTAATTTGGAACAAAATAGGTCTACACCTTGACAATGGGTGCCGGTCTCAGCAAGTGCTGGCTTTAGTTACCAGCGCTGGTTTCAGCCCGGACCCTTTGGCAGGGGTGGCCGTAACTAATACT
>NC_133473.1:22598119-22629312 GCF_025370935.1 Choristoneura fumiferana
GCGGCCTACATTCGGCGGCGGCGCTCCGCTGACCACATCGCGCGTCGCGTGCCGCGCGCGGCCGCTCACCCGCGCGCTGCCGCGGGCACGCCGCCGCGACGCCGCCACCTGCCGCCCGCCCTCCTGCTCGAATCAATTCAAACACAATTACACTTGCTTTGCTATGCACCACCTTTCACCTTAATCGTAAAACGTCCCTGCCGACACCATGGAACTTTACGTGGGTAGGTATTAAGTAGTCGATACAGCACGTACTCTGAACATTTCTAATTCACCAATTAACTTGGAATCAATTAGAGTACGAAATGGTTTCTAACTAAAGCTTTGAGCCTTACCACACTGGATGCGCCCAGCGTCCTGTAGTCCGGTCAGGAATGTGTTGTGGGGAGTGAGCTGACCACACCGCAAGACGAAGAACGCACCCGTAGGACTAGCCTCCCTTTTAACCCGGTTTTTTAATCCGGGGAAAGCTATGGTTATGATCATGGGCTGGGGATAATTACACCACCCTGAAATAAAAGAAAATACATCTAACAAGACTAAGATACATAACGCACCTCCCTATATGCAGATGCAAGATGCAATGCACCCTCCTGAGAATGACTGCCGGCATCGATGCTAGTTGTACTTCATCCATTCATTTGAATAGACTTTCGGGTGAGGTGTAGTAGGGCAATTGGCCACTTGTAGTGTTTAGCAGTAACACAATAGTTTACTGCTACATAAACGCATATTACTTGTACCAGCGACAATCGTAATGTATTTAGCCTCCTGCCTACCAAAGGTACTTTTTGTAATATTTTTTGAAACTTCAAATTATATTGCTTAGAACTTAAAATGTCCAGAGAAATAGAGGAAAAAATCTCCGGCTTTTCCTACTAGTTTTTCACTGTGTACTTTACAAAGGCCGTCAGTGTCCAATTATAATTATTTCTTGTCCTTTCCAAAGGAAGGATGTAGGCACGAGGATAATCTAAGGTTTACTGAATAAAATGGTTCTGTTACGCACACGTACAACTGGCGTATTATTTACCACCTCCTACGCATAACACTTCACATTCATCAGATCCATCAGAGAGGCGGTTTTAAATTAAGGGGAAACTTCGGAGTTGCTATGCATGCTGCAGCAACAATTACACGGTTTTACAGCACAGCTCTGGAAACAGCACAGCGGAGCGAGGATAGGTAAATGGAGCGTTTTTATTGGTTCATGCCCTTTCATGACAAACACATTCCTCGCACGCATCCTCGCACATCTCTGGTGGAAACGTAGCCTAATGCATGCATCTGTAAGCGGAACGCCAGCACAGCGAGCGACATACTTACATAGACAAAGAAACGCAACCTCCGTTTAATACGTTTTCCTAAACAGCGATCAGCATCATACCTCACGACAGCTGTCAGTCACGTCAATGTCCCGTGTTCGGCCGCGCCAGCAATGCGGAGCGGAGGCCGGGCCGTGAGGCGGTGAGCGGCGCGATGTCGCTCCGCGCGGGGGCGCCGGCGGGCGGCGAGCTGGGCGCGCTGTCGCCGGCGGCGGTGGTGCGCGTGCTGCTGCTCTACGCCTGCATCTGGTTCGTGCACGGGCTGCTGTACCACGGCCGCCGCCACCTGCGCCGCGTGCTCGCGCGCAGGACCCGCGCCCGACCGATCACTGCGCGACAGGTACTTTAGCACCGTCACCGTATGCGGTGGATGTGACACCATCTAACTGCTTATACGATCATCAGACCTCAAGCTTCATTTAGTGAGACCTTGCGAGAAATATTGTGACGTTTGTCATTGCTAGCCGCGCGCCTATAAAATGTATAATGCCCGCATCTTCGTCTGCCAAGTAGGTACACGTTTATCGCTATCCCTGTGTCATTTTATTTAATTTTATAAGAATAAACGTTCATCGTAGGAACTGGAAACTTTTAAGTTATTTTAAAAATATCTCTCCGAAGCTTCAATCGCTACATTTTACGACTTCGACACACGAAATCAACGTCGCTCATCATAATAGGTTCAGAGAGTGTATTCTGAGCTTCCGAGTTCATAATGGTAGAGTAAAAGGTACTGGTAAAGAGTTGAGATCCTACGGTATGCTCAGTTTCTACTTACGAACCTGTTATTAATTTCGTTCGCTGATTGAGAGCTCGAGTTGATTGTAGGATAGCTCTAGTTTCGATTTGAGCGCGGCGTTTAAGTCGGAACATGGATTTCGTCAGACGGAGCCGCTCACAGGGACCACTCGAGTTCAACGTTTGTATTCAATGTGCCCAGTAGCGGCTTAAAGGGGGGGTGGAGGGGGCGATCGGCTCTGCGGGTGCCAAGCACCAAGGGATAACAACGACAACTCACTCGTCATACATGCAAACAAAAACGCGCACAAAATCTCCCGCTTTAAAAACATATCAATAAATAACTACCTATATACGTTTGTACCTAGCTACTTACATACAAAACCGCCAATAGGGTGTCAATCTGCCCTATGAATGTGCCTCTTACTTACCTCTAGTGTCGGCTAAACTTGGTAAAAACAAAACCTGTTACTATCCTAAATTATTTGAAACCTTTATCGGACTCGGATACAAACAGAGATTTTTATTCCGGATATCCGATATTTTTTTTATGGAATAGAGAGCAAACGAACAAACGGACAGCCTGATGGTCTATCGCCCATGGTCACACCAGAGTCACAAGTGCATTGACGGCCTTTTAAATAGGTAGGAGTTCGCTCTTTTCTCGGGTTCGAGGAGTTTCGGGGGTTTCGAGACTTTCGAGTTTCGGTTACGAATACGGAGCTCCATAAAATCCCTGATCATACAATACATTAGCCCTTATTTTTCTATTTAAGGCTCAATTCACACGGAGACGCGACGCAACGCAACGCTGCAGGTTTCATTGAGAGATAGTGACATAGCTACTCGGATTTCTGTGCTACTCGGTGACAACGTGTTCTCTCAAAAAAATGTGCAGCGTCGCATCTCGGTGAAAATTGTCACTTCAGCGTATGTATATGGTATTGCGCAGTGTCAGGCGTAGTGCGATGGGGCGTCGCGTGCGCACGTTCCCCACGCCGGAGACGACGCGCGGCGTGGTGCGCGGCGTGGCGTGGCTCATGCTGGCCTACATGCTGCTGCTGACGATGTTCGAGCTGGTGGAGCTGCTGCGGCCGGCGCCGCCGCAGCGCCGCCGCTGCCTCGTCTGCCGCAGCTCTGCGCGCGCTGCCAGAGGGAAATTACCAGACGAGAATGTCAAAACAAATTATAAATTATTTTTTAGACGTGTGTGTTTTTTATTGTTTGAAAGTAATTAAATTATTTATACCTAATAAAAAGGTAAATATGTTGTGGCACCAAATTGGCAGTCACAGAAATATTATGACTTCGAAGAAGATAACAACCGTAGTTAAGAAATAACTACCTATTTTAGTGAGGCACTCCAACATACACAATAACACAGAGTGAAAATTCCCCGTAACATTTGGTCAAAAGGGTTCATTGACATGACGATATGGTTCGGGTTCGGGTAAAAGAACGGTAGGTTACACCAGTGTGGCAAATTGGTGTGACTACGGTACGCATCGGTCGCTCACGAAACAAAAGATCGATTTCTTTTTGTTTCTCATTGTCATTTTGGATCTTCATGAAACGAAAGACGTCCCCGAGCGACATTAATATTCTGATTCATGTCATGTCATGTCATGGTTATATTTTTAACTATCTGTATACCGGATTCCATCTTAATCGGTTCAGCGGTTCATCTTTATCGGTTTAGACGTGAAGACAAACAAACAAACAGACTTAACAAATTTTCGCATATAATATTTAGTGGGATTCAAGCAGTAATATTTACATTTTATTCTACAAAAACAATGAAACACACAATTAAGAAACACTGAAAGGCATAGGCGAACTTTGAGGGATTTCTACCTCGCAACCTTTGAGCGAATAAGAAGATTCAGTTAGGTTGCAGTTAGGGAACGAAAGAGAGTGAGTTTAAAAGTCAGAAATAGTGGAAGCTATACGCTATAATACCTAATACAATGCTTCAAATAATTATTTATAATACATAAACTCACAAAAATGCGGACCTACCATAATAAGCTAAGTACTAAGTAAATAATATTGCTGTAACCAAGCTGTAACCTAAAGAGGGCGTCACATGTACAATAAATAAGATGATGAGATGATGATGTGTGTGAGTGAGCCACATATCTTTCTTAAGACTTCTCTTTCAAGTATGAGATGTAAAGTCAATGTAAAGTAAAAGTCTATACGAGCTCCGCTTCATAGAGCTCCCCACGTTTGTGTTTGTACAAGTCAGTTGATGCGTTTTCAGCACTAGTTTACCACTGTTGGAAGCTTGATTAAGGAGGAAACTGGAAAACATTATTTTCAACACTTTTTACGGAAGAAAGATGAATAACAATAAAGCTAGACCTTCCTCAGTCTTACAGCTGTATGGGCTCAATTCCTTTGTCTTTGATATATGGAAGCAGTGTTACCAATTTAGTGATTTCCCCTGAAAATCAAGAACTTTCTTAGCGCCAAAAAAAGATTATTTAGCAACTTGTCTTATGCGATAACTTTTGGGGGAGTCGTATCCCTTTAAAGTTTAAGGCACAGTAAATGTAGTTCAAGTTTTAATCAACTTAAAAAATACGTATCATCAATATCTCGGAGCAGCCAAGGTGATCAAAAAATATGGAAAAATGAATTCTAAATAATAGAGTTTATGTGCCGATACCTTTATTGACCACCTTGGCTGCTCTAAAACATCTGATGGTGGCGTAAACTGTGCCTATAACTTGAAATCCCTTCCAGCCATAACGAATCCAAAGGGGGGGGGGATGGCTAAAGGGCTCAATCAAAGTTCAGAGCATAGCTCAGAGACATATTAGGTATGTACTTACTAGAAAGCTGTAATTGAACATGTCATTGTATGTACTTAATAATTAACAGGCAGCGAAACTTTGGTGCCGATGACGTCATTTGAATTTGGCCTGTAATACGAGCAATAAATTAAAACATAGATCGTCCTCGTCAATCTGAACAACATTAACTCAGGCGCTCAGTGACGTTTAAAAATAATGGAGTCTTTGAATTTTCCTTTTTTCGTACAAATTAAATACTGCTATCAATGTACGCTATCCTAGAACCAACCTAGAAGCATTATATATCGATGCCTAGAACATACCTAGAACCCACCTGACGTCGCCTGTCACGCTACAAACATCAAGTATTTTGCTTTAGATTGCTTCTTCGAATAAACTTATCTAAGTGTAATAAAATTTAAAAAACAAATTATTTTATTCATCACACTTGCTCGTAAACAGTGTCGTAACATGCAGGCTACCTTGGTTGCAACCCCCCAAATAAAACCCTCGACCTTAATGTGCTTGTCATGAAACCCGTGGTCGGTAAATGAGTCATTGCGCGTACAAATTTTCTTGTCATGAAGCCCAAGGTCGGTAAATGAGTCAATGTGCGTACTGATACTACGGCGCCGTGCCCGTGCGCGCGCTGCTGCAGGACCACATGCACACGCACGTTGCGGCGCATGCTGCGGGAGGGGAGGGGGAGGGCGGCGCTGCCAAGAGAGCAGCCTAAGGTATCGCCAATATTTGGAACAATTCTATTTTTCTTTTAGAAATATTACATTTTACTCGCAAATGTGATGAAAAACATTGTATGTCCCACGGGCGGTACTAGAATTACGAACATCGACTCATTAAAGCCCTCAGTCTTCGACTTCGGGCTTTTAATAGACTTTCGTTTGTAATTCCTTATTTACCGCCCTTAAGACACAATGTACTATAAAAGTACTGGCCGTCTCAACGCAAGTGTCAATCTGTAAACTAATAAAGAGGCCGATATGTTGTTATTATAATTACTGTATTAATATTATAATTTTGATGATATGCAAATAAATGAAATAAAAAAAAATTAAATAATTTGAAACTTTTATATCGGATTAAATTACAGTAAAGGATAAATTTTGTGAGTTTTGAGAATTTCTGTTACGGTTACGAAGTTTCTTGACATCCCTAGTTGGCAATACTGTTTGCCACAGAACACAAAACAAAAAAAAACCCAAGCTGTCAAGTCAAACCAGTGCTGCCAACGTAGGCAATTTGTCGCCAATTAGGCTACTCAGTATGGAAATCGGCGACGTAAAATTCTAAATGGCAACTGGTCGCCTTTTAGGCTACTTGAAGGACAAGGTCATTATAGTAGTTAAACGAGAGAATCACAAGACAAATTAACAGAAGCACAAGAAAAAAAAATACCTCCCAACCAATGTAGAGTTTAAGTGGGATCAAAGAGAAAAGTATGGACGAATTATTAAAATCATCATCATCCCAGCCTATATACATCCCACTGCTGGGCACAGGCCTCCTCTCGGAATGAGAGGGCTTGGGCCGTAGTTCCCACGCGGGCCCAATGCGGATGGGGAACTTCACACTCACCATTGAATTTCTTCGCAGGTTGTGCCTCACGATGTTTTCTTTCACCGTAAAACTCGTGGTAAATTTCAAATGTAATTTCGCACATGAATTCCGAAAAACTCCGAGGTGCGAGCCAGGGTTTGACCATAGGCATATATAGAGGGTGGGCCGGGTGGGCCGTGCCCACCCCAGTATGGTCTAGTGCCCACCCCTGGATGTTGGGCTACCGATTCCAAATTCTATAATACTGATATCTTCACACAAAAATGCAGGCCAGCCCCCCCTGAAAAATAACCCTAGATACGCCAATGGTTTGAACCCACGATCCTCTGCTTGAGAGGCCATAGGTCAAACCACTCGACCGCCATGGCTTATAACATTAATAAATAAATAATTGAAAATAACATGCAAAAATAACAATAAAACTGACCAAGCGTAGTGTAGGCTTCAGTACCAATATTTTGCATATCTTACTAATCTTACAGCCCCTTACTTATGAAATTTGACACCTGATCTGGAATAACAGAATACTTTTTTAGGCGACCTCAGTTCAAATTTGGCTACATTAGGCTACTCAAGCTGTGAAAAACGGCATATCAGGTTCCGAGTCGTTGGCAACACTAAGTCAAACTGCCAGTGCCAGCCAAGATCCATTCATTATTTCGATTCAGATTTCGGATATTATTTTATATTTGGGTAGAAAAGAAATCCAATAATCGTTCTAAGCTTTTTTGCCAACACGTTAAAATTGTAAGTATCTTATTAGTAACATAATATACGAAGTTACCAAATATTCTATGTTATTTCGATGTTTTATTCTTTCGGCAGATAGAAGTTTACGTTTTCAAAATCATACCCTATAATCTAAACTGAAGATCGTTGGAGCCACGCAGCTCTCAGGCAGCCAGGTAAAACCTAGATTGAACTATATAAATTTATTGATCTTTATAAATATTTGCTTTATTGTCTATCAGGTTTCGCGACAGTTTGTTTATTACCTACCTTATTTATTACTTATAAACTAATAATGACACTTGTGTTATCTTTATATACACATTAGAAAGGTTTGAAATGTCTAGTAATAATGATTCTTTCTTTGCAACATTTCTAGCAAGATGATGAAAACTGCTATAACGGTGCTGCAGGAGCTGATGGTCAAGTACACGGAAAACCCCAGTTATGAGTGCATCGCACAGGTAAACCACACTCCTTGCAAACAACATACTAGTGGACTATCTAGTAATTGTCCTTTATTTTTATAGAAGTTTTATTACCTGAGCACTGATCACTACCTCGTCTATGCTGTTAACATGCATACCGTAAGGTCGAGGTACTTTGGCCTTGAAGGGTAACTTTGGCCCTTGGGATTAACTTTGTTCTGGTTGTATTATTGCTTTGAGAATATGGCTCTTGGCCATGTGGTTGGTGTTAAAATTGATCAATCATGTTTTTATATTTTTTTATTTTACATTTGTATGTGGTTCTGATATGGGCCAAAGTATTGTACTGTATAACTCTTTATTGTAAATAAAACATATGAAAATAACAGTTAACAAAGCAAAGTACAATTGCGAACTTATCCCTTAAAGGGAGCTTTTCCAGTTCAACTTTGAATAATTGAACGGACATCAGAAACAAGAGTGGACACTACAATGGAAATATAAAAGGACCGGAAATTTAAAATTTACTTAATTTTAATTTTAAAGTAACCCTCAAATGGGTCAAAGTACCCCAGCTTTACACTCTAGCTAGACAAGACACTTTGTAACTGAATTTGAGGTTATGCTGTTACATGTTATCTCATCTGGGTTATAGGGCTTATATCAGCTTACACTAAAAATGCCGTTTTGTGTTGTCATGTTTAGGATACATGCATAATTATAAGATACAGAATGATTTTCAATTAGTGATCAGGAATCAAAAAATATTTATTTTTGGTTAGCCATCTATGTCCCACTGCTGGGCAAAGGCCTCTCCCTCGGATTTCCAACTTCCCCTGTCGGCAGCTAAGTTTTGCCAGTCGTTTCTGAATGCGTCCAAGTTGTCCCGCCTAAATTGAATTCAATAGGTGAGGTCTCAAGCAATAATTTTTTACATTGTTGGAACCAATAACCACTAGGTTATTTACATGGTCATCCTACATTAATTATAGAAGAAAAGTACATCAACATCTATGGGGAATTCCCTGTCTGTTATAGATCTTATGTCATTATTCATGATTCTAAGATGCATTTAGCCACAACAACTTTTTACTCATAAGACAAGTATCAAGCTTTAGAAAGAGGTTGTAAATTCATAGACTAAACTAAACTGTTAGTAGGGTGACAATTATATTTTTATGGAATCCCTTTCTATTTCTATTAATTGTAATGTTGGCATCTATGGATGTTAAACGCCTGATAATAAATGATTTTATTTTAATAAAAAACAGCAACTATAAATAGCCTCCATTAATTATTGAATAAAAAAAATTGGTGCCTGATCACCTGAAACTGTTGTGTATAAATGAACATTTGTAGAGTTCTTGTTTGGAAACTATTTTGCAGTCAGCTGTAATTTTGTTAAACAACTTTGAATCATTTTTCAAATCCTTCTTAGCCTTGCTGGTAGTGTCAACTCTGGGCTCTATTATGGTGGCAAGGTGAAACCACCACACCATTCTCCCAAAAGTTGTCATGAAGATCAATACTGGTCCTTAACCAAGAACCACAAGCACTCTGTCAAGATTGTAGTGACTTAGACGTAGTGTCAAACCAAATATCGTTGCTACTTTGAAAAAATCTCGTATCTCAAATCAATACGTCAACAAAATTTGACGTTTGAAATAATGTTTGTAAAGTTCAATTAGAAAAGTATCAATTTTGAGATACAAGCTTTTTTCAGTCAAAATGAAAGCAAATATGGCAAAAAGTTATTTTTAGTTGAAATTTGCCAGAACTGAAGGGATTAGTTACCACTTTCTAGTATTAAGTTTGTTACAAGTAATGTTCCATAATTCATGTAGTGAATTACTCCACAATAATTTTCCATGGTCAAATGGTTCCAAAGGAAGACCAGTGCCGTTCACAAGGGCGGCATTATGCTGATTTGGGACCATTTCGCGACCGTGATGGGTAAATTTTTAGTTGTATATTTCAATTTTTTGTAAGGATACAAAATTTTTTTTTGTCTCTTTCAAATGTGAACAATTTGTCGCAGTCCGGGCCGCAGCACCTGGCCACGTTCGAGTACCGGTGCTCGGCGCGCGGCCACGTGGTGACGGCCACGGCGCGCTCCAAGAAGGAGGCCAAGCAGGAGGCCGCGCGCCTCATGCTGCAAAAGCTGGCCGGCGCCGGCCTGCCCGTGCCGCCGCCCTACGGCAGCGGGGACGCGCCCGCCGCCGCCGCCCCGACCGAGACCCCGCCGCCGCAGCCGCCGCCGCTGCCGCCGCCTCCAAAAGCTACAAAGCTTTACTGAAGGTTCACACTTAAAACTATATGTATGCGGTGCAGAGTTATTTTTTTCAAAGTTGATTTGTTATAATGTAGCCGAAATCAAAAGGAAGAGAGTTTAGTAATTTGAATGATGGCACCACCGCTAGTTGTTCTCGCATCAGCAGCACGTGTACGTGACGACTTAACCTAGCGGAGTTATGACAGATAGATAGAATTGTTGACACGTTGAATACCCCGTCGGTCCCCCCCCCAGGAGCTGTGCGAGGAGTACCACCTGCCGATGCCGGTGTACACGCTGGAGGGCGACACGGGCCCGGCGCACGCGCGGCGCTTCACGGCGCGCGGCGCGGTCGGGGCGCACGCGCGGGCGCACACGGCGCCCACCAAGAAGGCCGCGCAGCAGGGCGCCGCGCACCAGCTCTACCTCTATCTGAGGGAGAACCTCGCCCGCCTCACGCACGACTTCGTCGAGGTACGCTGACCTGACACCACTCGAGGACCCACATTTATTCACACACAAGACACCAAATAGACAACACGTAGGAAAGTATGTGTCATTGCGGTTGTGAATAGGACACTGGCTCAGCATAATGCTGAAGATTTACACCATGACTGGAGCGGAACCCGCACCAACTGACGAGATAACTGAATCACGTACCCTTGTTCTACTAATATCATGTTGAAATCGCATACAGCTGCCAAAGAATTCATACCGAAATTGGTTATGAAAAGGTACCATCAGCCAAATAAGTGGTCTATCAATTTTTAAACAAGTTAACTCTCAGGTCACTGTTTAGAAGTATGATTTTGTGGGGTACAAATCCACTGAATGTTAGAATTTATGGCAGTTTTAAGGCAGTCCCTTCATGGTTCATCTCCTAAGCAAGTTTTTTGTAGGTATATATTGCAAACATTTACCTAAGCAAGCGTATCACTGGTGTCTGCTGACTTACGGGGACAGAATAACAACACTAGCCCGCTGTTTCACCATCCATTGATTAAATTTATCAGATGGATAAACTTGATGCCGTCTCTGTTTGTTTTATTCGGATAGACGAAGACGGCATCACATCTGTGAAATAAAATTAGTCAATGGGTGGTGAAACAGCCCCTAAAAGTTGATTGCCCCATGTGTGTGTGTGTGTGTGTGTGTAGGAGGAGGCGCTGGCGCGTGCGCACGAGCGCGCGATGGAGCGGTACGTGGCGGCGCGCGCCGACGCGGCCTGGCGGCCCGACCTCAAGCAGCGCGTGCAAGACTACCACCTGGGTCTGTTGCAACACCGCGGTACTGGACCACTAGCCTTCCACCTGACACCAACGCCCTGTTTTGCCGTTCGAATACACGTCTCGCACATCTTTCCGTTGTCCGGAGGCAGCGTAGGGGAAAAAGCCCCCCCCCCGCTAGTAAAATAAGCATGAGGGTCACCTGGGATGGAAGGCGATCACTGCCGCTCATAGACACCCGAAACACGAGGGGTTAAATAGGAATTAATAGAAGTGCTATTTTACTTCTGAAATGATGTCGATATTTTTATGTATTCTCATAAGTTTTAGCAAATTTGCTATGCTCACCAGTAAAATGGTAATTTTGAAACCGCAATCTCTACAGCTGTGGCAGCCTAATGGTTCGACCTATGGTCTCTCAAGCAGAGGATCGTGGGTTCCAACCTGGGCTCGCATCTCTTCAGTTTTGCAAAATTGGCCATGAGCTTTACGGTGAAGGAAAACAACGTGATAAAACCTGCACACACTTGTAAAGCAATTCGATGGTGTGTATAAAGTTCCCAATCCGCACTGGGCCCGCTTGTAAACGTGGCCCTCTCATTTTGAAAGGAGGCCTGTGCCCAGCAAGTAGACTAGGCTTTGATGATGATGATGATGGATCTCTGCACTAACCCATTTTTACAAGTTTTTATTTAGTTTCACCTGTCCCGTTATCTGTGTGTAATCAAATCTAGCTAGTTAAATATGACCAACTTCCAGTAGTCAGATTGACTTGAAATTTGGAATACTTGTGTAAAGCGCGTGACAATACAATAATTTAGTAGTGACATCCTGGTAGTCCAGCCAGTATCGTCTCCGCAGGACGGAACTCTTCAACCGTTAATAGCATTCACTTGAAATTTGATATGCAAATGTAGTTTGGGTGGCAATGCATACTTGCAACAAAAAGTACAGTCAGCAAAAAAAGCTTGTATTAAACTTTAAATTTTGTGAAAAAAGCATAAACACCAACTCGCAAAGTTGGTGTTTATGCTGGATCTAGGCGGCATAAAATGACTTTTTATATAAAATCTTCGTCTAAGACCAAGGTAATTAGGTGTCAACAGCCACAAACAAAGAAGTTTCTTGATATTTTTTAATACATTTTTTATTTATATAAAACTAAAAATCAATCAAAATAAATCACTAAAACTGAAAAAAAATTATATAGTAATGCATGAAAAATAAAATTTACCTAGTGAGTGAACAATTGTTTTCACTGTTGCTATTTCATTTCCTCACCATCGAAGTGAAAAGCAGAGTGTAAAACTCGAGCATTAAATCCATTTTCCCTTCGACGTGTCTATCCACCCTCGCCGTACCGGCTCGGGTGGCTATATGAACGTCTTGGGTAAAATGGCTCGTTTTATGCTCTTGTTGTACAACCTACTATTTTTTATGTGCCTGGAGATCTGCGCCTGGTTGCAGTGCACTTCTTGCACTCCCACAGACTTTATTGAGTTAAAACTACAAAGCAATTTTTATTTAGGTACGACCATTTTCTGATAGCATAATCCGAGTATAGCTTTGCGTCGTTTTTGTGTAACTTCTTTTATTGGGCTATAGTCATTATTGTTTATTTTATTATTTAGATGTGTCATTGTTTTATATAATTATATTTTGGGTTCGAATCCCAAAAAATAATTATTTCTTGAAATAAATTGAAGCATGTTTCGAGAACCGGCTCGTGTCTCATGTCCGCTGCCATGATGTGTTTGTGCGCAGACGAGGAGCAGCTGGCGCTGGGCGCGGCGGCGCTGGAGGCGGCCACCGGCGACGCGGAGGGCTCGCTGGAGGCGGCGGCCGCGGCGCTCGGGCTCGCCGCCAGCTGGCACGAGCTGCCGGCCGAGCGCGGGGAGCCGCTGGCGCTGCTGCGGCTGGCGCCCGCCTCGCCGCCGCTGGTGTTCGCGGGCGCCACGCGCGCCGCCGCCGCCGCCGAAGCCCTCGCCTACCTGCGCCTCTCCATGACCTTCAAGACCGAACTGTAACGCGCCACGCCGAACGGGAACGCCAACCTAGCGGTCGCCTGAGCCTGAGAGCCTTCTGTCACACCGGCGATGTGCGGCCGAGTTGAAGCAACGGTTTCATCGCGAGCGTGCAGTCGATAAGACTCTGATCAGGTTGAAGCTATTAATATATCTAATATTTCTAATGTACAGCATGACAGCTTTAAAGCTATTATAATGTTAACACAAAAATCGTATATTGTTTCTTGTTAAGTTTTTGTAAAGCATAGATGGTGATTTAAGATTTTTTTTTATTGTACTTTCGGACCTGTATTAAAATGAATCCGAAACCTAAGATGCCGCACGGGGCTTCTGGTCATGGAAACTAGATTACAAGAGTCCTGAAATATAAATGGCCTTATTTCTTTCAATAAAACAACTAAAGTAAGAATAAACATTTTTATTATGAACTGTACCAGTTCACAATAGTCAATGATTATGTTAATTATGTGTAATCTGTCTTCTATGTCAATAAGCCCGTGTCGTAGGCCATTGTTCATCGTGTTTAAATAACACTTTAGAATAATTTGTAAATCTTTTAGTTAGCATATGAAAAAATAATAATGTTACATGGAATGACGAAAAAAATGTTTTATGTATAAGCGTGAATTGCACTAAGTTACTATAACTGTACCCAATGTGAAGCCTGTCATCAAATCCCTTTGACTTGACGGCTGGACCCAATTATATCAAATTACAAGTTAATAGTATTAGCAATTTCATATTGAAATTCACTAATACTATTTGCTTGTAATTTGTTATGCAATTAGGCCTTGGTTGGACATTGGCTATCGTCGTCGTCGTCGTCTGAACTTGATGCACCTAAGTCACCTAACTTTAACAAAAGCTGATGTTAACGTTAGTCGCGTTCGAGCGCCTGCCGGACTGAGGCGCGGTGTGCGACAAACAAGTGCCATTCCAGCTAGTTGTATTTTTGGCCAAGAAGATTAATGTATTTATGACTTTAGTTCCTTTATAATGCGTATTCTTCTATTTTGTTATTTTCTATCGTACTCTAGCTCCTCTAGGAAACTTGTTCGCTTAATCTGTAGTGCGTAAATGAGTAAATATGTGAATATTTGACCTGTACTGATCGTGTTCAGACGGGCGGAGGCAACTTCCGCTCCCCTTTTTTCTGCTATAACCTGTAGATGTTTATGAGCTCATTAATTTCTAGTACTTTTCTTTATTGCTCCTTTACTAACGTTAAAGATTTCTATTCGTACCGCACCACTTCGTGCGTGGTGGAATGGTACTATTTCCTCAAGTCCCTTCAGGCATTTTTAAATCGTTATGACACGGTTCCTTTTAGTTTAGTGAATCAAAAGGAAATATTCTTAATAAAAACAAAAATGACTGATAAATAGTAATTGTTAAAGCAAAAACATGAGGTCTATTTTTATACAACCAAATTTGAATTGTGAGTAAAGTGGCTGATATTGTAGTTACGAGCAAGTTCGCTTACTTGTAGCTCGCCGCGGCACCACTCTCGTGTGGCCGCCTCTTGTGACTTGTGAGCTACGATTACACGAACTCAAACTCGTACGTCTATGTGGCACCATGTGGCGCTGTGGTTGGCCCACAAAGACTAACTAGGTACTAATTATTGTCTTGTTACTTTATTTTATGATAAGTTAAAAATACATGACAGCACCTCAATAGAGACATATCCTTTTTATTTGGAAATCTTTGATCAAAGTTTTTCGGCAATTGCAATACCTCTCTATCGACTTGTTAATTGCAAGTTACAATACAACATGGTCAAATCAAAACTCATCAGGGACCCAGGGGTGTCATGTATTTCTGATCAAGATATAATGTTTATTTTAATATTTCTTCGACTTGTACTATTTACTGAATAGAACTTTCGAATTAAACATTTGTTTCATTTTAATGTCATCTTGGACTCGATAAATTATACTGAGCGGCAAAAAATCTAGCCCTCAAATGTACGCAGCAACAGGTGAAAAAACTGGTAACACGAGCTTTTTTGCTGATGGTACTTCTTAGGTTCGGTACCCAAAAGGTCCAAAGGGAGCAATATTGCTCTCACACGCGGCAGTCTGCCGTCTGCCCGTCGTCACACAGGTTGTGCAGCCAAGCGATCGGAGCTACACTGTAGCTGCTAGTCTTCAAATGCAGCTAGAGGGGCAAAAAAGTTTTGAGCTATGCTTAGCTCGTTACTCTGTTACTCGTAAGTGCCAAATTAAAGTTGATACCTATTTAACATGACATTTTAGCAGTGGCGTAGCTACAAAGGGGCTAGGCAGGGCAGTCCTCAAATTCTGCAGCTGTTGATAAAGGCTTAGCATTTAAAGTTTTGTATATATAATGATTTTACTTCAAAAAACCTTACCAGTATTTTGATAGCAGTGGGCCCCATTTTTTTATTTGCCCCAGGGCCCTAGGTTACCTAGCTACGCCACTGCATTTTAGACAAAGTAAAAGCATAATCAGGAACCCGCAAATCGAATATGAAATGAGATGAAATGTAAAAGTCTGATCTTGACTGTTTGCGTAATAACAGAACATACATAAGTACTCAAATTTAAAAGTTCTATCAAGATCAGAAAAAAAACCTGTGCTGGAAGGGTCGATTCACTTCACACATACCACAACACGTGAGCGGACGCATATTTTGTATTGAAAATAATAGTACAAATACGCGTACGTAAATATCTCATTTTGCCGTTATTATCAACCGCGCCAGTGGTACCGTACCGACCACATCGTAACATTTATTCACACGTTACCACTGTTTCTGTTTGACCGCATTTTGTCGCTGCGACGTGAGGTGGTCGGTGTGGCTGTGAAACGTGTGGGTCGACCCTAAATCATTATCATTATTAGTCAGGCAGTTGGATGGAAGCAACTGATAGGTGCCTGCATCTAGCTGTTCCTTGAGCATAGTTTTTTTTATGGATAACCCGATAGTGTTAATTTTCTAATCTCATCTGCAATGCATTGTTTCTCAATAAGAATGGGTCTTTCAACTTTGGTCTTTTTAAACGCTTTTGTTTAATTTCTCGATATTAGTGGAGTCATCGACTGCATCTGGGGAGCTATATTTACAAGAATTTAATTGTAAATTGAAGGCATTGAAATAATTTTGTGGGCAAAAATACTTTTATTATTTAAACAAATTTAAATCATTGGAAATGAATATAGACAACATACTTTATAGTACTATTTTGTCGATACACTATAATGAACACCACAAGCTGGGGCTCGCCGCTCGCCGGGGGAACAATGGGAGGCTTCATCAGCTAACTTGTTTGGGCGTCTCAAAAACCCATCAAATTTTTAAACAAATAATAGATAAATCCCTGATAATCATTTGATATAATATACTTTTTCGTATAAGTATTAACTAGATGGTTAGGTTTGGTTTCTTATTAACTTCAGATATATCATATCAAACGATCAACAAAGATGTCTTGTCTTTCAATTTCAATCATTCAAGAATATTTCAGAAAATTACATGGGTGTTTAGTCAAACTAACTACTAGTTTGTGAAATATTCTGGATTAACTTTAAGACACTTTTTATCCATATTTTTTATGCAATTTGATACATACCTACAGTCAGCAGCAGAAGTAGATGAACGGGTACAGTGCTCAAAATGATCTATACATGACTCTACTGCTAAGGTAATAAGATAATTCAGATTATTTTAAGCACCACAACCGCTCATTCACTTTTGCTGTTGAATGTACCCAACTAACTTACATCAGTCAAGCCAGATCGGGACATCCCGCGTACTACTTATAATTAATGAATTATACCTAAATATTAATTATTCTTATGCTAAGTAAGCTATCAGATATCTGGGCGCTAGTCAGAGTCGTCCATGCTCGAGGAGCGATTGTTGGCGCGATTTGCGGCCACGTTGGACAGCCAGGAGTTTTTCTGAGCGGCGCGGCGCGGCGTGCGGCGCTCCTGCGGAGACGGCGCGGGGGCGGGCACCGGCTCGGGCGCGGGCGAGGCGGCCGGGCGGCCGCGCCCGCGCCCACGGGCCGCCGCCCGCCCGCGCGCGCGCGTGGCCTTGCCGCCGCGCGGCTCCAGCAGCTCGTCGTCGCTGGACAGCACCACCACGGGCTTGCCCTTGGCGGCGGGCGCCTTGCCCCTGGCGGCGGGCGCGGGCGCGGGCGCTCCGTGCAGGTCCACGAGCATCTTGAGCTGGTCCAGCTCGGTGGCGTCGAGCACGTCGCGCGCGCGCCGCAGACAGTCCGTGATCTCGTCGTCGGTCTCGGCCGTGGAGTCCATGAGCGCGTCGACGGCGCGGCGGCGCAGCGCGGCGAACACGCGCCGGAACACGCTGTCGTCGTGCTTGAGCGTGAAGTCGCGCACGGCCTCGGTGGCGGCGCGCGGGCACAGCACAGCGGGCGCGCGCGCGGGGCCCAGCGCCGCGTAGTACGCGCCCAGCAGCGCCTCCACGTCGGGCGCCTCGTGCGCGGCGCGCGCCACGTCCACGGGCTCCGCGTCGCCGCCGCCCTCCTTGCGCTCGCGATACTTCTTCTCGCGTTTCATCACCAGCAGATCGTTCGGGTTGGCCACTTGTCCGTTGAAATTCTGCCCGAAACGCATCCTGTTGAAGTCCTGGCTGGGCCTCTCGTAAAAGACGCTCAGTCTCACGAGGGGGAGGGCGGGCTGCTTCGGGTCCCCGCTGCGGAGCCTGTCCGCCTCCTCTATGGCTTCGTTGACTTTGCCTCTCAGGAACTCTTGTACTTTTTCATTTTCATTGACTTCCTCCTCCCCGAGGTCCTCTTCGGACAGCACGATGGTCTTGAAAATGAAGGGCCGCACTGTTTTCAAAGGTATGGGGTGAACCTTGTAGCTCGTTCCGTGAATTTCTAGCAGAGCGCAATGCTTCTGAAGAGCCTCCCCGGCGGCCAGGGATGTGGCCACGGTACTGCCCGGCTGGACAACGGTGAAATCATCATTCTTTTCACCTTTCATTGGACTCACAAGGCTATCATGCTCGTGCCCCCAGACGACCATGTCCAAGAACTTTGGCAACACTTTTTCTGGTATGTAATTTCCTGGGCCCCGGTCTGCACGGTTTTGATGCAGCACCAACATGTTGAACCAGTCGTTGCTGTCGTCCACCATTTCCATCTCCACTTTCTTCTCGGCGAACAGGCGTGCGAGGCGCTGGTCCTTGAGGTGGGACAGGCCGTAGAGCGCGAGTCGCGTGGAGCCCTTCTGCAGCAGCACGGGCGAGATGCGCACCTGCGTGTAGTCGCTCCACTTGCCGAAGTAGTTTACGAGCCCAGTCATGGAAAGGATGTCGAGCGAGCTGACGCCGCGCTGGCCCACGGGGTCGTCGTGGTTGCCGTGGATGGACAAGATGGGGTACGACACGTTGAGGTTAGGGTCCTCGTAATTGACCGAGCGCGAGAAGTTCTGCAGCTGGTCGGACAGCAGCTCGACGCGTACGGGCCGGTCGCCGAGGCAGTAGCGCCGGATCAGCTCCGTGCACTTGTACATGCAGGCGGGCGACGGCTTGGCGTGGTCGAACAGGTCGCCGCCCAGCAGCACCAGGTCCGCGTCGCGCGCCGCCGCTTGCGACAGCACCTCCTCGAAAGCCACGAAGCTATCCTCACCGCGCACCGGGTCGTTCTCCTGGTGCCCCAGATGAATATCAGAGGCTATCAGGATTTTTAACGTGTTGTCTGGGTTCCAACTGACAGTGTCCAACATTTTGCTTGATGATTAAAAAGGTATCCTCAAATAAATAATAATAACCAGCAGCCCGGCAGCCTGCTTACAATAATTACAATGCTTATAATGCTTTGCGATTTTAGCGTCTGCGTCTAACCAACCAGTCTGCCGCTTAATTTTGGCACTACTGTTTGACTTTGACAGGAGTAGTCAGTGGTCCAAATCGAGACTAAGATTTATTTTCAGAGTTTGGAACAAAAATTTACTATACGCATGTGGCACAAAGAAACAATACAATGCAAATAATAACTATTGTAAATAAAAATAATACATGTTTCAAAGTTTTTATTAGTATGGCCATGGTTAAGAACGCCATAACATAAAACCACATAAAACATCATGTCTACTAAATTTTACATGAAATAAAACTAAATATATTATAATTAATTTTATATTATCTGAGGTTTATTGATGTTGTTAATAAATATTTTCTTAAACAACCTTAAATACATGTTCATTAATTTTGTAAGCTTGCTAGCGGTGAAAACTTTTGCTAAGACGGTGAATTTCCGCTGTCATTTTTATTTAATTGTCAAAGATTAGGGTTGGCCCAGAATAGTGATCAATATTTTAATCGATAACATAAGTAAATTTAAAAGTAAAGTCTTTTAACATTTTGTGTAATAGTCTAAAACAAACACTGCAGTAATTCATTAAATAAAATACCACAACTTGATGAAGAAAAAAAACTAAAAAAAAAACAATAAATTTGAAGTAGTGACTTTTTTGGCATATATTTATTTGTATATTTAAAAATGAGTAGATTAATAATTTGACTTACAGTTCCAAACATGCAAGACATTGTGCATTGTGCGGGTTGTGTGGTAAGATTTTATCTTAAGTAATTATAATTTTTGCAAAAACACAATATAGCTAAGCTGGTATTTAAGAAGGTTTGGAAAACTATTGTCATTTGGTTGATTTATTTTTATTGGTCAAAATTATCATCTTATTGGGGCATAAGGCAGTAATAAAAAAATTATGCCTATTCGGCAGATTTTTGAAGCTTCACTAGCCCACAAATTCTTTTGTTTGATATCTGACTTGACTGTGTATGCTTGTTGGTTGACAAATTTGATGACTATATGAGAAGTTAATACCTACTTATTATTTTTTTCTTTCGAAAGACGTAACATGCGCAAACGCAAAGCCAACACAAAAAATAACAGTTTTAAGATCTATGTACGCAAATGGTTTCCTGTAAGAGATCGCTTTTAATTGATAAGACCGCCTTATTGTCTACCCTGAATGTATGTGTAATACATAGATTTTTTTGTATTGATTTGTGGTGTGCAATAAAGAATATTTGTATTGTATTGTAGGTATAATCATCATCTCATCTCCTCCTAGCCGTATTCGGCTTCAGCGACTATTTTCTAACGCTGAGAGCGTCGCTGAGCTGATGTGCTCTCAGTTGGCTAACGTATCCGATTTTAGCACCAAATGTGCGGCCACACTCTCCACAAGTCAATAACTGTATAATACTATGCTGTCGAATAGAGATTTGATAAATGTTGATAAAAAATCGATATCTTTCGAAAATCGATGCAGGATCAACCTTATCTTATCGATGTTTAGATCATAGCAAACTGTCAGGCAGACAAGACAGACAGTTAGTTTTTTGTCGTGAAATGGCGTACGACAACAGAATCGTATTTTAGTATTATCGAGATAGATTCAGTCGCATAATTTTAAGACGCGATGATATGACAGCAGTGTGCACGGTATCAGATGAGCCACAATGCGATTATCGCACGGATACGTCGGGTGTGAGGAAGAGAAAGTGTCGTGTGAAACGTTCAAGTCGCCTTCAATGATGTGGAAGAGGTCGATTGTGCAAGCTCGGGCGGCGCGCGCGCGGCCCGAGGCCCCGGCCCCGGCCCCGGCGCGCGCGCTGGCCCTGCTGCTGCTGGCGGTGAGTTCCTCGGCCGTCTAACCCCCGCAATGAATGCCCCGCGCTCGTACCCCCAAATCTGTGACAATGTCAACACAGCCTGCAGCCTACAGCATCTGCTCTCGCGGGCCATTTCTATTGTTCGGTTTCGTTCCCAAGTAAAGTAAACATAATGTGTTAAGTATTCTTATTGACAAAACCAGAAGGTAAACAGCAATATTTTTTGCGAATAAAAACTATTGTTAACATTAATTTTCAATAATTATTGTCCATTAACTACAACAATTTATTAAAATATCTTATCAATTCGGTATGTGATATGTAATGGTTTTGTACTAGCTGGCTCAACCTGACTGAACCAGGGTCATGACTGCACACAAGTGTATTTTTTATTACCCCCTAAGACCCAAAGTCCTTTATCAAGGACTTATTGTAATTTGAACATCAAACTCTATCATAAACATCACCTCTGTGGCTGTAGGTACTTAAAAAAAACCATCTGCATATTAAGTTTATCAAATTGAATTAAAAAGTCCAATTTACTTAATAAACTCACCATAGTTTAACATCCTTTTGAAATAAAGTTTGTAGGAATGTAGTTTTTACACATTTTACATAAATAAATCACTTCAAGGTTCATACATGATTTAACGAAATACAAATCAGTGCAATAAATTACTCTTTATATTTGCTAATGCTAAAATTGTTATAATCTAGAGTTGATCCAAGACCAGAGCAAGTGAATCAATATCTTTAGACATCTGTTGGTGAGTAGCACTACAATCAAGTGGAGGGAGGGTGCGAAAAGCAAATTTCCAAGATGCTCCAGTGAGCCACCGCCATGCATCATGCAGTCATGGTAGGAGACGGTTTAAAGGGTGCTAAAAGACATTGTCCATCTACCCCAATCAAAAGCCATTTTCAGTATTTTCACTTTGAACCCTAAAAATACAGATGTTATGTATGTTAGTGTGTGCAATAGTTGGTATGTCGCTGCAGGGCGCGTGGGGCTGCGGGCGCTGCGCGGACCTGGTGATCGAGATCCCGGGCTCGGGCGCGGGCGGCGGCGGCGGCGGCGCGGGCCAGTACCGTCTGGACTACCGTCCGCCGCACGGCTCGCCAGCGCCCAACTTCACGGTGCCCGCGCGCGCCTCCACCATCAACTTCCAGGGGCTGCCCGGCACCAAGTATCACTTCATGCTCTACTACTCTAATGCCACATTCGCTGACCTGCTCACGTGGAATCAGACCATTATCACCGGTAAGTTATTTGTTGACAGGACTAATCAATCATCAATTTTATTAGAAGGATGCTCAGTACAGATAGAACTACAGTCAGAAGTAGAAAGTGGATGGGAGAATTTACATTTATTTTTAATTGTTGTCATTTTATAGCATTTAAGCTACGAATAATAATTCTCAAGAAACGTAACTGCTAGCAATGAACGCTTCGATTGTGATTCCATTTGTAGCATTAGCAAACAAACTAACAGCAATGACAACATAGCACTCACACTCACTCATAGACAAAGCTTGCCCGCGATTGGTCCGCGTAAAAGTCGGCGCCGCCCCCATGCGACAAGCGAGGGGCGATCTTACAATGCGTGGATGGCATTATGCAGAATCACATTAAAATAAAGAGGTTGCTTTACGAGTTTATTTTTTTATTGAATGTTTTAAATAAAAAAAAAAGGAAAATAAATATTCCTTGTTATTACAATTACAGCAGGTGGTGATAAATCACAACATAAAATATGATAAAATGGCCAAACTGTATGCGGGCCGACATAGAAACGTTGAGAGAAAAATGGGTTTAAAGCTAGTATTACACTCTGCTTTTCACTCCGATTGAGAGGAAATTAAATAGCAACAATGGAAACGATTGTCCTCTTACTAGATACCTTTTATAATTTTTCATGCATTGTTATTTAATTATAAAGTACCTGGGCGACCGAGCTTTGCTCGGGCTGACACTCGGTAACAAGCGTTTTCCCAGAGATAAAAGACCAAGCTAGATCGATTTTTCACCCCTGAAAACCCCTACATACTAAATATCATCGAAATTGGTGGAGTCGTTTAATATACAAGAATTTCTCCTTTACAGGTATTTAGATAGATTTAGATTTATTGATTTATTTTGATTGATTTTTAAACTTTTTTTGTGGCTGTTGACACCTGATTACGAACGCCTTAGACGAAGATTTTAATTTTACTAGTGCATAGTGCATACTAGATAGAGCATTTTGTAATACTTAATGCATGATATCATCCTTCATACTAGAAAAAAACATATTTTATTTGAGCATATCACGTGAGAGTTATTATACTCCATGGAAAAAATAATCTTAGTTAAGTACATGTTGCATAACACTTTCCAGGGTCGCCAAGTAAACAGGGTGTTTTAAATATTTATTTACTGGCATGAAAGCTGAAACCTGTGTATTTCATATCTGAATGGCTTCTACACCACTTCACACAACATGACGGCATATTTTTTGAATTGATTAGCGTAAAAACACAATTACAAACTTAATCGAAACTTTCCACGGAGCGACTGCACGACTCAAGTTTTACGGCCGAACTGGCGCGACGCGCGGTGGGTATTTTAAGTCCCGCCCGCCGCATTAGGTATTCCGTGGAATGATTTTTTCGGGCTTAGTTACGCTTCTAGAGAATTATTATTCGAAGTATTTAATCTTCAAAAATGTAGTAGTCATTATGATAATGACACCCTCATTTGGCTTGTACTATTTATTGTCTTGGTTTCCTGGAAAATTAGTCATAATTATAAAAATAATTAATGTGCTTCAATTATTTCTGCAGTTTTCCTCATCCAATTATGCATAGTAAAAAACCAAAGCAGAAAACTAAAATCCCATAATGAAATCGATTATGAAAAGATTCCACCACGGTACCTACATGAAGACTGGTTAGATCATTCTCCAAAATCGTTATTTCCTAGTAGCAAAAGCTAGAGAGCTCACGCGGAGCTCCTACTTTTGTGTAGTTTTGTTTTTTCGGCCGATGCAAACTTAACATAACCTAAACCAATATTTGAAAAAAAAACATTTGGGAAGAAAAAACGAAAATTAAAATTTTGCTACTAGGAAATAACGATTTTGGGGAAATGATTTTCCAACCCTTTCAAACTAGCGTTTTTTCTGCGCGTACGAGTGTATGCCCGTTTTGGCATAAGCCAGTCTTTTCCAAAGTGGGCGATAACGCCCCCTTGTAGGCGCTGGAGGCCTAGAGGGGGGCGGTAAGGGGCCCAGAAAAAATCTTCACCTTTGTGCCTTCATTAGGCGAGACTAATATGTTGTTACTGAGGTTTTTAAGGTGAAAAAAATTGGGGGCGCTACAAAATAACTGTTTTTCAAAGTGGGCGTTAGACGAAATAAGTTTGGGAACCTCTGGCATAAGCCCTTACAGGCCTGTACACGCGCTCATTACTGCGTGTTCAACGCTCGAAGAAAACCACACCTCGCACGAACTTATACGCGAGATCAAGGGCCTGTTGCACCACTTGTCGACTAACTTTAGTGACGGATATCAGTGTTGCCGTCTCTGTTTGTTTTGTCGGAATAAACAAAGACGGCATTAATTTTATCTGACACTTAAAGTTAGTCGACAAGTGGTGAAACAGGCCCTAAGTGTTAATTTACCGGTGTAAGTGAGGGTTGTGTTGCAGCGCCCGAGCCGCCCACCAACCTGACGGTGGCGTTGGCGCGCAACAAGCAGGCCACCATCGCCTGGGCGCCGCCCGCCCACGGCGACTACACCGGCTTCCGGTTCAAGGTAATGACATTACTGTGCATACTATTTACACGCTAAAATAGCTGGACGGCATAACTGGATGGCAAACGAGATGGGTCTCCTGATGATAAGAGATCACCACCGCCCATAGACACCTGCAACACCAGGGGGATTGCAGATGCGTTGCCAACCTAGAGGCCTAATAGATGGGATACCTCAAGTGCCAGTAATTTCACCGGCTGTCTTACTCTCCACAAGCACAAGTTTCTATTGGTCCATGACAAACACATTCCTCGGCACACATCCTCTCACATCTCTGCCGGAAACGCAGCCTAAGCCGGCAGTCGTCCACTGCTGAACAAAGCCCCCCCACCCTTTAGAACGCCACAATGAACGACAACTCGCCACTTGCATCCACCGTTTGCCTGCTACTCTCGCAATGTCATTTGTCACGTAGGGAGGCCTGCCAGCCAACGCTTCGTCTTCCATTAAAACATGCTTTATGCTAGCTCTGTCACAGTCAGGGTTTACTGATGAGCCCTAGAACTAGCTAGCCATATTGGGCTGTAGTAGTTCGTTTCTTTGGATTCCCTCTGGTGCGAGCGATCGAGGGCCGTGTCCCAGGGCGTTCGCTGTCGCTCTCGCGTTTGGTAAACGAGCCGCAGCGATCGATCGACTTTATTTCCACAGCCAACTACTAAGCAATACATTTAACAAACTAACATTTCAATGTAATTTTTACTACTTTAAACGATAAAGACTATTATCGGCGTGCCAATATGACAATCAGCGTTAATGTTTTTTTTTCTAAGCTGCCATAAAAAATCGGTTGAGTGTGAGTTGAACAGCGCATCGAGGGTTCCATATTCAGTGTTATCAGAACCCTGCTTGTAAGCACTGATACTCATATAGACAAATAAATTATTTTATCTACATGCATATCATAACTTTCCTATTATATGTTCAGAAACGACTATCAAATGGCCTTTATTAAGAAACCTGGTATCTGCGGGTACATCTTAATGTTCACATTAAAGTACAGTGTACTGTGTAGTGTGTGTAGTGTAAGTATCGGTAATACTTTTTTTAACAATGCATATCTGTACATATTGTAGAAAACTTATGACATGCATGTAGATAATAATTATTATTCAAAGTCAAAGTCAAAGTCAAAATACAGGCCATATCTGAACATATTATAGAAAACTTATGATATGCATGTAGATAAAGTTATGTATGCGGCTATACATAATTAGGCATTAAAACACTCGTGTGATCTTATTATGAAAACCACACTCGTACTTTAATGCCTCTCATTATGCACCAGCCACATAAATAACTATTATTTTAGACTTTTCTTATTAGTTGTGCTATAAGAGCATACTTACCTCAAGTTTCTAGAACAAATGGAAGTGTGCAAAAGGTTGGAGACACGCGTATTTTATAGACGGACAGATGGACAGACAACAAAATGATCCTATCTTAAGATCCAAAAATGGTACGGACCCCGGAAAATGGTAAAACACGTGTTTACAAAGTATTAGACTAGCTGCTGGGTACCGCCTGATGCTTCTATTGTGCAACTGTTAGGCGTGTCCAAGGCTCTGCTCGACAGTGGTGTAATTAATATTCTAGACACAACTAGTAATTTCCATATCCTGTTATATGTAGCTATAAGCGACGCGGCTATCACAACTTCACAAGTGATTCAAAGAATTTCCTCGACGGCAGGAAATCCCCAGTCATACTTTTGCGGCAGCCTTACGAAGGCTTTTTTTTCTTTTTGTTATTAATGTTTTTATTTCTGATTTTGAGTATTGTGCTCGCTTCGGATTTTATTTTTGTATTTGACAGTACATAGTTATATCAAATTGCATTTATAGGCTTGCTTAAATATATTATCTTTAACAGCAGTTTGACGTGCTCATTGTATGTACACCTCTTTGTCATCGAATGTCGATATCAACATTTCTTTGATGATGCAAGTAGTTGCGCTGTAGTTGTAAACAAAGCTATAATGCTATTATAAGCCTATTAAAGTGTAATAACACGGATAGACCAACAGTAAACAGAACAGGTAGATATTCTCGGTACTAATGTTCTAATAAGTTATTTTAGATTAAAATTGATCATCGATTGATCTATATTTCATCTGATGGTAGGTTTAGGTGACGCCGAAGATAGCTCACTGTTTCAGTGACAGCATATTAAATCTGACTATGAAATGAATAGCCCTAAATGGTAATTATCTCTTAACGTAGACGCCGAAAGCTGACGGAGTTATTGAGTAAAGAAAGAATGAAAATCATTTATTGTCACAAAACACATTACATAATGCTGCGTTTCCACCAGAGATGCTTTGCGAGGAATGTGTTTATCATGAATGAACCAATAAAAACGCTTCATTTAAGCTATCCTCGCTCCGCTAAGCTGTTTCCACTAGAGATGCGCTGTGCCAAGATAGGTATGAAGCTTTTCTATTGGTTCATGAAAAATACATTTCTCGTATGTACCTACATGTCTGGTGGCAACGCAGCCTGTGATTCCATACAAAATGTAAGGCTAGTCTCTAGTAGGTACAATTTGTGACTAGCATCAACGCCATCTAGTATCTGCCCTGCCCTATCTCCATTTGGTCTATCTCTGGGATGTTGAATGTGGTGTGTCGCAGGTGATCCCCCTGACGGAGCGCGCGGAGGGCGGCGCGCGCAACATCACGGTGGAGGCGTCGGAGGGGGCGGCGGCGGGGGGCGCGGGGGGCGCGGCGGGGGGCGCCGGCTGGACGCACACGCTCAAGGAGCTGTCCCCCGGCGCCACCTACCAGCTGCACGCCTTCACGCTGCTGCACGACAAGGAGAGTGCCGCCTACGCCTCCAGGAACTTCACCACCAGTGAGTGTCTGTTCTATGTATAACCCATGCTGAGACACGCTTCTCGCCCATAGCGTGCCCATCGTAGAATTAATAAGAAGAATATAAATGTTATTGTGGGTACACTTGCACATTCAAGTTGTTAGTTTTACTATGAATGCGTAGTCACCTCGCGTGACATGTCTGTTTCTCGTATTTTTCAAAGTCAACGTCAAAATATCTTTATTCGAATTAGACTATATATAACAATCACTTATGCATTTCAAAAAATCCACCACCGATTCGGGAAAATCCGGCAAAAATTCAACGAGGTGTATGTATTTTATTCAAAACAGATCTACAATGTACTGTCAGCAGCAGAAGTGTATGAGCGGTTACGCCGGTGCTTTAAATTGATCTACACACTCTTATTATCTTGGCAGTAGAGTCGTGTGTAGATCATTTTGAGCACGTATAACTGGTCATCCACTTCTGCCCAAACTTATCAAGGTGTAATCGGCTTTAGCCGATCAAAAAACTCTTCATATCGACGCATTAAGAGCGAAAAAGACGTCGATCGGCTCGGCCGACGCGAAAGGACGTTTATCGACGGGAAGACGTCTTTTTCTCTCTTATTACGTGGACATTAAATCATTTTTTGGTCGGCAGTTTTGAAATAAATATTATTATTATTATTAAGCCGATTCTGCTTCAATAGATATGGGTAAAGTCGGTCTTAAAGTCGGTGTGTGCGTTGGTGTGGTCGCGCAAAGTGAGTTCGTTCCAGCATCAATTTCTTTTAAGACCATTCAAGTATCACAAAGCTTACGATATGGTGCCGGTAATTTACATGAGCGTGAAGGCATGCCGCATGCCGGATCCAAACGTCGAACACCGAGACGCGAAAATACGGCATTATTAGGATTTTCAACTTTACACTATTGTTACTGCCTCCAGCATCTTTCGTGCTCGCTGAAATGTTTTGAAATACAGACGATAGTTTACGTACGCATGGTAAAGGCAGCGGCCGACGCCGCGAGGCTGTCTGTTTACCACCGAGTTGTACAATGATGATGCTACTAAGACTTGTACCTGCTTACTCGTCGACAAAGTCACGTTTAATCCTAATAAGGCTAGTTTACATAAAATCGTCATTTGTTTAGTTGAATAAGAAAAGATGCGTGGGAACAATGATGAGTACCTAGGTATGCCTCCACCGCCCTGATCCAGCGGCACTTGCACGTGGCGGCGTCGTGAACGACACGATCTATACTCACTTTCAGATGAGTTGGAATGGTTAGCCTGAAACGTATCTTGGTCAACAGGGTAGTATTCCAGATAAAAACATTTGTATCATATTCTTCCTTTCGTCAATCCTTTGTCAATCAAATAAAAATAGAGAAAGATAAAAGCAAAGTTCGTGAGATGCATGACGTCACACGGAACGGAAAGAGAGGTAGGTACATCTGGGCGGGGACCGACCGTTGCAAATGATCTAACATAAAATACCCGTAATGTTGTGAACCTATATCTGAGGCAGGTATAAGTATACACGACGATTGACTCAGACATAACCACATATAGCAGTCACAAAAATAACAACTACTAATACCGTTGCTTTCTACATCACGCATTTATGTCACAGCACATGTTTTAGAATATGCGGCGAGTTAATTTTATACGTGACTTAATTATTATGAATTATGAATCCATTTCAAGGCAGCTCAGCCGGCACCCGTGCCCGCCGGGGACGCAAATTGGGAGCGATTCATTTTGAAATGACTACCGATTACATGTTATTATTCGCATGCGGATTGCACCTCGCGGCTTGCGGCAGCGGTACCGGTTTCGGATTAGTTTTGCATCAAAGGTTCCCGTTGCCGCGGCGAGGTCAGCACTCCTGCGCTGCGCACACGCGTCGCATTCATGCCCATTATCGGCAGTTTTCTCCGCGGCCGGAGTGAATAGCGGCCGGCGAAGAAAGCGGAACACGCACGCGGCGGGCGGCGCTGCGCTAATGACAGATGTCGTCCGTCACCAACGTTACGTCACCGCCGGTTGTATCGGATTTGGAAATAATCGAACCGGGCCAAGTGAATGGTTATTGAATTAATTGAGTCATGCTGTTAGGAAAACGGCCGGCAGTAAATCGGTGTGACTGTTTGCTATACTTTGCTATTCCGTCCGGTCTAAGTCAGTTTAATTTTGTAACCTATACGGCATTTGATGAACATTTCAATGCAATACTGGTCATATGTGACTGTGTCTAGTAAAAGGGACCACTTTGACGATTCTAGTTTCCGAGTTATATGCATTTTTACAAAATTTGCCGAAAATATGTAAAATGGATTTTTGTTACTAATCGGTTATTTATACCTTAAATATCATTTTGTGTAAAATAATACCTGTATAATTACAATATTTCAATATCCTAATAGGTCACGAAGTTTAGTACCAAGGGTACCACTTTGAGGTAATATTTTACAGGCGAAATATTTTGATTTATTTCGATCGCTGTTATGCAGGGAAGCGAAATAATAAGTTGAGGGTAGGATAAGGGGGCGGGGGGCGAAGATTGGGCTATAAAAATATACCTATAAAACCTATAAAAATCGTTGCAATAAGTGCTATAGAAGATCCGTTACTTGACGTCGAAATGCCGCTCATAAATACTGAATCAGCCACCCCGTCGACGTCGGCGCTCACAGTAGTGGAAAGCCAAAAACGAAAAACACCCAAATGCGGCTACTGTGGTCAAATGGGCCTCAGAAATTAAAAAAGGAATAATGTATATTTTTGTAAAAAAAAAAGGGAACTTGATGAGCGCCTTGAATCCAGTTAAGTAACTGTATTTACCAAGTAAAACAATGTGATTTATTTTGATTATAGTAAGTACTTTAATTTGACAAGTTGTTGTGTGTGATTTTTTTATTTTTGTAAACAAGTAAAGTTTAGTGACAAAGTGGTACCTGACTTAGTATATTAATTATTTTTCCTTAGAAATGTATAAAATGTAGAAGAAACTTACTTTAATGTTGAAAATATTTACTTTACTATTTAACATAGTGACAACACGTTATTTTTTATTATAAAAACATGTTAAATAGTAGTTATTTTACTTGTGACACTAAACTTTACTAAGCCCCGGAAGAGGATCGTCAAACCACTAAACTTAAAACACGATAATTTCTCTAAATATTGCATTAAGTATCGTTAATTATGTTTGGATCTCTGTGCTAAAGTATATTTGGCTGATTTTGTGATATAACTTAAAAAAAATTATATTATTTAGTTGATTTTTGTTTATGATACTGATTAGAACTGATTTATAGAAATGTTAGTAATTTTCGATTAAAACATAGAAAATACTGGTCTTTTTTATTTTTTCCCTTCTATTATTGCCTAAAATATATTACATAATTAATAATTCATTGTTTAAAAGGTATTTTCTTAAGATTATGAGTAATTAAGATACTTGATTTTTTTTCCACTCCTGCAAGTTCTTCTTTGACTACCTTCCAAATCATTATAGTTATTGAGACCATTGATGCCTGAATTTAATCTTTGATAATACTAGATTAGCTTGGTACCAATCATTCCATAACTTCCTAGTAGAAGTGTATTTTTTCACGAGCATAAACTTTAAAATCAATTTTCTCGACTCGTACATTTTGCCTACTGCATGTTTAAAAATTTATAAAAAAATAAATTATTGCACCTAGGAAAACGATTCTTTTTTTACTGAATAGCTCATTTTTAACTAGTTTTAGGAGATATTAATAACTCCATACCGGTAAAGTGGTCCCTTTTCCCAGACACAGTCACATATTATCC
>NC_133473.1:22633620-22637153 GCF_025370935.1 Choristoneura fumiferana
CCCAAGAACTATGAGATTTGACATTTAGAGTTAGAGAACCTGACTACGAAGCATGAGGTCCGGGTTCGATTCCCGTGTCGGGGCAGATATTTGTATGAAAAATACGAATGTTTGTTCTCGGGTCTTGGGTGTTTAATATGTATTTAAGTATGTATCTATCTATATAATTATATTTATCCGTTGCTTAGTACCCATAACACAAGCTTTGCTAAGCTTACTTTGGGACTAGGTCAATTGGTGTGAATTGTCCCGTGATATTTACTATTATTATTATTTATAACAGTATATTTGACTTTGGCACAATAATTGCAGATCCGAATCTGTTAATTGTCACGGTCGTATATTTAGGTTGTTCTACGAGCACTTCAACTGCTATCATTTTCCTGTAAATAAGACGAGTAAGCCGTGGTGGCCTAGTGGTTTGACCAATCGCCTCTCAAACAGAAGGTCGTGGGTTCAAACCCCGGCTCGCACCTCCGAGTTTTTCCAAATTCATGTGCGGAATTACATTTGAATTTTACCACGAGCGGTGAAGAAAAACATCGTGAGGAAACCTGCACAAACCTGCGAAGCAATTCAATGGTGCGTGTGAAGTTCCCAATCCGCACTGGGCCCGCGTGGGAACTATGGCCCAAGCCCTCTTGTGGGTCGTAAATAGGCTGGGATGGAAGACGAGTAAATAGAGATTTTCAGTAAAGCTTTTCCCGGTGAAAATGCGCTGACGGATATCCCCGAGCCATTAAGTGGCAGATTAGCCGCGCTGAACAAAAAAGCTAGTCATGCGCGTAACGGGGTTGATGAGCAATACGAGACAGAAGCGACACTGCTGTGTGATTCGCAAAGATTCAAATGAACTAATAAAACTACTTTGCCCACTCGCGACGCGTTTATGCAAGATTGTGTGTTCATGCTTTTCCTCCACCCCCACACAATACGGCATATCGTGCTTAAACGTAGCTATCAAGGTCTGCTCTCTCTCTATCTCTTTCCATACCATATAAAAATGTCTGAAACCGATACCGTTCTGACACAAAACACAAATAGTTCAGAATTCAATCTCCATACAAGTGCGCTCGAGCAACGCACACATAGACACTGTTCACAGACACGATATCTCGGAACGGTTGGGACCAGTGCGAGCGCGCGAGAACATTCGTATTATTCATTCGAATCTTTCCCGACCGGGAATCGAACCCGGGACCTCAAGCTTCACGGTCAGGTTCGCTAACCACTTGGCTATCCGGTCGTCATTCATAACTGTCAAAATAACAGCAAGCAAACTTCAAAATGTCATTCACCGTCAAAAACAATATTAGCTTTATCAATAGGGATGTTGACACCACCAATCAATGAGGGCTATCGCGTATGAATTCGCCACTAGAGGCGCTAGTGTAGCGTGAGCTCTCCGAAATGTCAAATCTCATAGTTTTTGGGTGAGCTACGCGGGTTTATTTATAATTAGAATAATTTTGTGAATATTTTGCAATATCTGAAATTAATTATGGCAAATATGCGTTCCGGGGCAATGAATGTCTGTGTTTTGAGACAGTTTTGTCTTTCGGAAACCTTTGTCCTCCCTTTTTTCCGAACAAAACGGGGACTATGCAACACTGTGGCATGCTCGATATTTTTATGATACGGTTTTAAGGTGTATTAAATATGATTTTAATCTAAACTTTGTTTTCACGCCCGTAATAACAGACTTTGAAAGCCATACTTAAAAACCTCACGCAACAGTGCGCCATCTAGTGAGACAAAAAACGATAGCCCTCATTCTCCCATAGAGTTTGAATGGAAATAGCAACTTATGACGTCACTCGTTCGCACACTCAATCAACTAACTATTTATTTGTTTTAAAGCAACAAAAAATCTAACTTTGCAGTTAATCGAAAATTAATCTGGTTTTCAGGGCTAAAAAAAAGCGTTTTTTTACTGGAGTCGTGTCTTCGAATTATTTTTTAATGGTGTCAACATCCCTATTCCTTTAATAACGCCCTTCAACGGCCTTAATCTCTAACACAGTCGGAATCATGGTCGTTCTATCCCTTCTTTCTGTTACACGGTGTGGGACGATGATAGAAAGAGATGGTCAATGAGATCGTGATTGCGTGCGCCAGAGCGTGGCACAACACGGTTCATAGAACTATTAGGTCACAGTCCAGGGTCTGTTGGGCCAGATGCTACCTCCCCCTAATAACCCCCTGCCAGAAGGCCGTAACGCTCGAGCAGATGATACGGGGAGGTAATCCGACTCGTACTCCAATTTTATACAATTTCCTATATAGTGGTCTGTGTACCACAAAGCACTTACCACAGGAGTTGCCTATATCTTTTCTGTTTTAAGTCTATTCGCCGAGAGTTGATAGGTATTATGACAATTAACGTCTCGGAATAGTGACTGTCGCAAACTGTATGAAGGGCGCCGCTTTTCACCGCGCTAACTGAGTTTCGTGGTAGCAGGCAGTCAGTTTTTGACAAGCCATTTGGTTTTGAAATTGACTGCGAGCACAAAATAAGTAATAGCTGCGAGTGAGTTCGCATGTTGTTTTCACAGGTATTCAATTGATGTTGTTGTTTTTGTGTTAAGTTAAGAAATCCTGATTTTTATATTTTTTTTATCAATTACCTATCCGCGAACAGACTATATGCTATACACTATCTACCGTATATTACGTCGAAATCTGTTAAGCATAAACTCATACCAGAACAAAACGTCACACTTATGTGGCACACGCACAGAAAATTTTCCGATGACAAACATTATTGGCGATAAGCGCACGTTGTCATCTCCAGTCATAGGTGCTCCATGGCACATGTTGCATGAATAGGCGGTGTTTGTAAAGCTTACTGAAAGCATGGGTTTCAAATGAAAACGCAGTGAGTTTTGCCTGGAGCTATTATGTACGAGTATGGGCAGAAAATAAACTCATCCTTTAGACGATAAAGAATATGAATCAGAATAAAGTGAAAGTCAATAGTAGATTGTACAACAAGAGCATAAAACGAGCCATTTTACCCAAGACGTTCATATAGCCATGTCGTGGATAGACACGTCGAGGGGAAAATGGGTTTAATGCTCGAGTTTTAAACTCTGCTTTTCACTTCGATGGCGAGGAAATGAAATAGAAACAGTGCAAACAATTGTTCAGTTATTATGTACCTTTTATTGTTCACTCATTACTATTATAATTATAATTTTTAGTTTTATTGATTTATTTGGATTGATTTTCAGTTTTATATAAATTAAAAATTATTAAAAAAATATGTAAAAACTTGTTTGTTTGTGGCTGTTTATACCTGATTGCCTTGGTCTTAGACGAAGATTTTACTTTATGCACTAGAGTATAAAAAGTAATTTTATGCCGCCTGGACCCAGCATAAACACGAAGTTTACGAGCATGAGAAGTGAAAAATATCTTCATTCAATTTAGTCTATAACAAGCACTTATGAATGTCAAAAAAAAACTACCACCGGTTCGGAAAAACCTCTGTTGAAATGAATCCGGCAGGAAACTCAACGAGGTATATTTTT
>NC_133473.1:22637253-22637354 GCF_025370935.1 Choristoneura fumiferana
GATCAATAAAGTGATTTTATTCTTTCTAGGCTAGAACTAATACAGGTCGCCAGACCTAGCTTGGACCTGTATCAGAAATAGTGGTTTTGTCATTCAAGCAA
>NC_133473.1:22644916-22711601 GCF_025370935.1 Choristoneura fumiferana
CCGCTTGCGACAGCACCTCCTCGAAAGCCACGAAGCTATCCTCACCGCGCACCGGGTCGTTCTCCTGGTGCCCCAGATGAATATCAGAGGCTATCAGGATTTTTAACGTGTTGTCTGGGTTCCAACTGACAGTGTCCAACATTTTGCTTGATGATTAAAAAGGTATCCTCAAATAAATAATAATAACCAGCAGCCCGGCAGCCTGCTTAAATAATTACAATGCTTATAATGCTTTGCGATTTTAGCGTCTGCGTCTAACCAACCAGTCTGCCGCTTAATTTTGGCACTACTGTTTGACTTTGACAGGAGTAGTCAGTGGTCCAAAACGAGACTAAGATTTATTTTCAGAGTTTGGAACAAAAATTTACTATACGCATGTGGCACAAATGTAGCATAGTAAAAGACAAACCAATAGATATTTGGTTTTAATTAGCTTGAATCCGACATACGATATTGAGAAAGATACATATGACAACTTGACAGTAGACATAAAAAGGCATCGACAATAATTTAGGTCAGCACTAGTAAGGAGGTTTATATATCATTCTCCCCGTCTATGTTTTCATCTCCTACCAGAAAGTCATGTAGGCGAGAAGGTAGCCGTCGATTCCTCTTGGGTCTTTCAAGGGCAGATGTTTCTTGTCTTGATTCATTGGCATTAGTCGGAAGACTTAGGTGTTGAGGTTGATCTGAAACAGGGCTATCCGGATTTACCAAAGAATCGGAAGCATCTTCAAATGATTCTTCTTGAAGGTCGATCGAAGAGCGAGAATCATTCGGAAGTGGGGCTAAATGTCTATTGGACACTGTGCTCTCCGTGCCATTCGACCTTCGAATTATCGAATAGTGTGGGTTATAGTCCAAGAGTTCAGCTCCTCCACTAAGGGATCGTTTTTTCGAGCGAAACATTGTTCTTTACGAGAACTGGTCCTGGCACTAGCCATGTAGGCATAGATTCTCCATTAGGCGACCTCCGCGGGTAATTAAACAGTCTCTCGTGAGGAGTAGCATTGATGGACGTGCAGATGAGCGAACGGATAGAGTGGAGGGCGTTTTTTCAAAACTCGTTCCCAGTATTCTACTGCCATGTTGTTGGAACGTAAACTGAGTTGTACTGCAGCCATAAAGTTCCATTTAAACGTTCTACTTGGCCATTACCCGTGGATTGTAAGGAGTAGTTCGAGAAGAGGCAATTCCGTTAGCTTCTTAAAAAAGTTTTCAGTTCCTCAGACATAAATGAGCTCCCTCTGTCGCTATGGACGTACAGCGGTTCAAATGTACTAAAAAGGTCTCGTAAACATTTGATGATTGTCGCAGACGTCATGTCTTTACAAGGATAAGCCCATGGGAATCGGCTGACTCGTCAATTATGGTGAGTAAATACTTATTTCCCGAATTTGAAGGAAGGGGTCCTTTAAAATCCATATTCAGCCTTTCAAAGGGGGCCAGTGCTTTTATTAGCTGTCCTTTTGTCGCCAAGAAGCGGGGTTTTATTTCAGCACACACTCTACAAAGAGGTCGTCATAGTCTTTATTCATCTATGGAGTAAGGTAGGTTCTTTGAGCGTACCCAATGGTACATCCTCGTTATACCAGGGTGACATAGTAGAGCATGTAACTCATACAATTTGTTATCATTCATTAGTGCGCAAACTCTAGATAGCGCATCTGCAGCAGTATTTTGGGAGCCGGGTCGATAGATGATATCATATTTAAAAGGAGAGCTCGAGACGCCAGCGTTGTATTTTTTCATTTTTAATTTTGCTTGAGTGGTTTTGGTTGAACATATAACACACAGATTGTTGGTCAGTTAATAACATAAAATGTTTCCCCATCAGAAAATGGCGCCATTTTCTTAGGCTTTCCACAATGGCATATGCTTCTTTCTCGACCGATGGGTGTTTACGTTCAGCATTCGATAGTGTCCTGGAGAAAAATGCGACAGGTCGACCTTTTTGAGAAAGTGTAGCAGCTATCGCATACTCTGACGCGTCAGTTTCTACGGTCAGCATTTCATCTCCGTCAATCGCTACCAGTGAAGCTTTACTAATGTCTGATTTAATTGCTCAAACTGGGCAACAGCACTTTCAGTTAACGGGAAGCTGCTTACATTTGTCAAAGGCTGTAGTTTACTCGAAAAGTCCTTCACCCATTTCGCATAGTGGGCAAACAGCCCTAGAGCTCGTTTCAGTTCAGCAGTGTTGGTTGGTACTGGTAGCTGAGGAGCGGTTGGAGTCGTTCTTTGTCCGGCTCGATCGTGTTATTCTTAATAGTATAGCCCAGCAAACTTACGGTATCCTGACAAAAATTTACATTTTTGATCATTTAATGTTAGGTTATACTTTTTTTGCAGCAGCTTGAAAATTAAGTATATTCTGATCATGATCGCTTTTATCCTTTCCGCATACAGTGACATCGTCGAGGTAAGTAAATGTCCTTTTTAATTTTTCTTTTTCTATAATGAATTCGAGCGTACGCTGGAATGCTGCAACTCCGTTAGTAACCCCAAAGGGGATTCTCGTGAATTGATAGAGTTTTCCCGCAGCTTCAAATGCCGTGTACGGTTTCTCGCTATTTTTAATTGGCACCTGATGGTACGCGCTCTTCAAGTCTATCTGACTGAAAACATTATATTTTGCAACTTTAGACACGATTGTTTCGATATGAGGTAAGGGGTATGCGTCCAATTCTGTAAACTTGTTTATAGTCAAGGAGTAGTCGATTACGAGTCTTTTCCGATGTGCCCCTCCTCCTGCTACCAAGACCTGCGCACGCCAGGGAGAGACGCTTGGTTCTATCACACCATCTTCCACAGTTTTGAGATTTCTTCGGTGATGAATTTTTTCGTCTGCTCGCTATAATGTCTGGATTTCACGGCGATTGGTTTAATGTTTGGAGATAGGTTAGTGAATATGGAGCGGGAGGCACCGAAGCTTGCATCACATTGCAGATTAGAGGTTCTTTGGGTCCGCCAAAGTTGAATTGGAGACTAGAGTGTTCTTTAAGTATGTCATGGCCTATGATAACATCGGCACAAAGATTGCTGACGACGAGAAGTGGTCGATGTTTGTGCGAGTATTGTTCATGGTGACAGTTGCAAAACAAACACTTCTTACGAAAGATACGTTATTTTGAGATGCTAGCGTGATAGTCTGCTTGTGAGGCTTCTGTTTCAGCTGCATTAGTCGCGCTATTTTCTCATCTATAAAGCTTACCGAACTACCCGTATCGATTAAAGCGTCGGCGTGATAGTTGTTCAGAGTTACGGGTATAGTGGCTTTTGATAGGGACGATGGAGAGGCAGCTGAGATGGCATTAGCAGCCACTTCAGAATCATCAGAGTCCACAGCAGATTCTTCAGCGGCAACGGCGTTATTGGTAGCATTTATAGATCTGCATACATTAGCAAAATGACCTTTTCTAGAGCAAAGCTGGCACTGGGCGTTGAAAGCCGGACATTTTAGTCTTCGGTGTGACGTATTTCCCCCGCAATAGAAACAACGCCATTTAGTTGGCTCTTCCGAAGCTCTTCGGAGATTTTGGGAGTTTCTAGTTGTGCGTTTTGATAGCGATGCTCCTGGCAGGGCGTTTAGGTTTACATCGTTTGCCCCGCTGGTCATTGCCCGGGGAGTCTCTTTCTGCTGTCTAAGGTGAGAGCTTGATCGAGGGCTTGATCTAAAGTGAGAGAACGTTCTTGAAGCAATCTTTCCGGATTCTTAGTGACATTATTCCCGAAATAAAAGCACCTCTTATAGCTTCATCTTCATGCGTTGTAGCAGTGACAGCTTCGAAGTTACAATCATGGGCCAGGAGTTTAAGTGATCTCCCCGTAATCGGAAATAGATTCGTCAGACTTCTGCTTACGCGTAGCCAGTAAGTGGCGAGCCAGTATTATGTTTTTTGGCTTGAGGTACATTTTATCGAGTACTTTCAGGGCATCGTCATAGGTGGAAGAATCACGAACGTGTGGAAAGATGTGTGCTGACAAATGATTCATTAAAAGTTTAAGCTTCAAAGAATCGGTACCGTCAGGGATCTCTTCGAGTATGAAATTGTTAAAGGTGTATTTCCAATGGGTCCACTTTAGGTCCGCTTCAGTCGCGGTGGGATCCACATCAAACTTCTCGGGTCGTAAGTACCTTGCCATATTGGGGCAGAGTTTCGTATCTGAGTCGGGCATATTTTAAGCTAATTAAATTGTAGCATAGTAAAAGACAAACCAATAGATATTTGGTTTAATTAGCTTGAATCCGACATACATATTGAGAAAGATACATATGACAACTTGACAGTAGACATAAAAAGGCATCGACAATAATTTAGGTCAGCACTAGTAAGGAGGTTTATATATCAACAAAGAAACAATACAATGCAAACAATAACTATTGTAAATAAAAATAATACATGTTTCAAAGTTTTTATTAGTATGGCCATGGTTAAGAACGCCATAACATAAAACCACATAAAACATGTCTACTAAATTTTACATGAAATAAAACTAACTATATTATAATTAATTTTATATTATCTGAGGTTTATTGATGTTGTTAATAAATATTTTCTTAAACAACCTTAAATACATGTTCATTAATTTTGTAAGCTTGCTAGCGGTGAAAACTTTTGCTAAGACGGTGAATTCCCGCTGTCATTTTTATTTAATTGTCAAAGATTAGGGTTGGCCCAGAATAGTGATCAATATTTTAATCGATAACATAAGTAAATTTAAAAGTAGTCTTTTAACATTTTGTGTAATAGTCTAAAACAAACACTGCAGTAATTCATTAAATAAAATACCACAACTTGATGAAGAAAAAAAACTAAAAAAAAAAACAATAAATTTGAAGTAGTGACTTTTTTGGCATATATTTATTTAAGATTGGTTTTTTGGAATCTTTTTGTATTTTTTATTTCAATTCCAAATTTTTACTTTTACCATCAGTGGTGTAGCGGTATAGCACGCGGTACGGGATTACCGAGGACCTGGGTTCGATTCCCAGTGATGGTCTTATTTTTCTGTTTTTTCTGTGCATCTTTATTTCAGTTTGTATTTTCAATTTCGGTTTTACGGGATGACCGTAAAAGTAAAAATTTGGAATTGAAATAAAAAATACAAAAAGATTCAAAAAAAACAATCTTAATATATTTATTTGTTTATTTAAAGATGAGTAGATTTATAATTTGACTTACAGTTCCAAACATGCAAGACATTGTGCATTTGCGGGTTGTGTGGTAAGAAATTATCTTAAGTAATTATAATTTTTGCAAAACCACAATATAGCTAAGCTGGTATTTAAGAAGGTTTGGAAAACTATTGTCATTTGGTTGATTTATTTTTATTGGTCAAAATTATCATCTTATTGGGGCATAAGGCAGTAATAAAAAAATTATGCCTATTCGACAGATTTTTGAAGCTTCGCTAGCCCACAAATTCTTTTGTTTGATATCTGACTTGACTGTGTATGCTTGTTGGTTGACAAATTTGATGACTATATGAGAAGTTAATACCTACTTATTATTTTTTTCTTTCGAAAGACGTAACATGCGCAAACGCAAAGCCAACACAAAAAATAACAGTTTTAAGATCTATGTACGCAAATGGTTTCCTGTAAGAGATCGCTTTTAATTGATAAGACCGCCTTATTGTCTACCCTGAATGTATGTGTAATACATAGATTTTTTTGTATTGATTTGTGGTGTGCAATAAAGAATATTTGTATTGTATTGTAGGTATAATCATCATCTCATCTCCTAGCCGTATTCGGCTGCAGCGAATATTTTCTAACGCTGAGAGCGTCGCTGAGCTGATGTGCTCTCAGTTGGCTAACGTATCCGATTTTAACACCAAATGTGCGGCCACACTCTCCACAAGTCAATAACTCAATAATTGTATAATACTATGCTGTCGAATAGAGATTTGATAAATGTTGATAAAAAATCGATATCTTTCGAAAATCGATGCAGGATCAACCTTATCTTATCGATGTTTAGATCGTAGCAAACTGTCAGGCAGACAAGACAGACAGTTAGTTTTTTGTCGTGAAATGGCGTACGACAACAGAATCGTATTTTAGTATTATCGAGATAGATTCAGTCGCATAATTTTAAGACGCGATGATATGACAGCAGTGTGCACGGTATCAGATGAGCCACAATGCGATTATCGCACGGATACGTCGGGTGTGAGGAAGAGAAAGTGTCGTGTGAAACGTTCAAGTCGCCTTCAATGATGTGGAAGAGGTCGATTGTGCAAGCTCGGGCGGCGCGCGCGCGGCCCGCGGCCCCGGCCCCGCCCCGGCGCGCGCGCTGGCCCTGCTGCTGCTGGCGGTGAGTTCCTCGGCCGTCTACCCCCGCAATGAATGCCCCCGCGCTCGTACCCCAAATCTGTGACAATGTCAACACAGCCTGCAGCCTACAGCATCTGCTCTCGCGGGCCATTTCTATTGTTCGGTTTCGTTCCCAAGTAAAGTAAACATAATGTGTTATTCTTATTGACAAAACCAGAAGGTAAACAGCAATATTTTTTGCGAATAAAAACTATTGTTAACATTAATTTTCAATAATTATTGTCCATAAACTACAACAATTTATTAAAATATCTTATCAATTCGGTATGTGATATGTAATGGTTTTGTACTAGCTGGCTCAACCTGACTGAACCAGGGTCATGACTGCACTCAAGTGTATTTTTTATTACCCCCTAAGACCCAAAGTCCTTTATCAAGGACTTATTGTAATTTGAACATCAAACTCTATCATAAATGATATAAAGTTTGATGTTCATAAATCAAAAATTTGACTTGGGCCTTAGGAGGTTATTGAAACCTATACCTAATATAATATAATATATAATATTTCATGCTAAATTAATTGATTTGTGACAACATTTTCCTTGAGGTGATAGTGACTGTACTTAAAAAAAACCATCTACATATTAAGTTTATCAAATTTAATTAAAAAGTCCAATTTACTTAAACTCACCATAGTTTAAATGCCTTTCGAAATAAAGTTTGTTGGAATGTAGTTTTTACACATTTTACATAAATAAATCACTTCAAGGTTCATACATGATTTAACGAAATACAAATCAGCGCAATAAATTACTCTTTATATTTGCTAAATTGTTATAATCTAGAGTTGACCCAAGACTAGAGCAAGTGAATCAATATCTTTAGACATCTGTTGGTGAGTAGCACTACAATCAAGTGGAGGGAGGGTGCGAAAAGCAAATTTCCAAGATGCTCCAGTGAGCCACCGCCATGCATCATGCAGTCATGGTAGGAGACGGTTTCATTGTCCGTCTACCCCAATCAAAAGCCATTTTCAGTATTTTCACTTTGAACCCTAAAAATACAGATGTTATGTATGTTAGTGTGTGCAATAGTTGGTATGTCGCTGCAGGGCGCGTGGGGCTGCGGGCGCTGCGCGGACCTGGTGATCGAGATCCCGGGCTCGGGCGCGGCGGCGGCGGCGGCGGCGCGGGCCAGTACCGTCTGGACTACCGTCCGCCGCACGGCTCGCCAGCGCCCAACTTCACGGTGCCCGCGCGCGCCTCCACCATCAACTTCCAGGGGCTGCCCGGCACCAAGTATCACTTCATGCTCTACTACTCTAATGCCACATTCGCTGACCTGCTCACGTGGAATCAGACCATTATCACCGGTAAGTTATTTGTTGAAAGGACTAATCAATCATCAATTTTATTAGAAGGATGCTCAGTACAGATAGAACTACAGTCAGAAGTAGAAAGTGGATGGGAGAACTAAAGACAGTTTTTTTTTTTAATTTACATTTATTTTTAATTGTCATTTTATAGCATTTAAGCTACGAATAATAATTCTCAAGAAACGTAACTGCTAGCAATGAATGCTTCGATTGTGATTCCATTTGTAGCATTAGCAAACAAACTAACAGCAATGACAACGTAGCACTCACACTCACTCATAGACAAAGCTTGCCCGCGATTGGTCCGCGTAAAAGTCGGCGCCGCCCCCATGCGACAAGCGAGGGGCGATCTTACAATGCGTGGATGGCATTATGCAGAATCACATTAAAATAAAGAGGTTGCTTTACGAGTTTATTTTTTTATTGAATGTTTTAAATACAAAAGAATGAAAATAAATATTCCTTGTTATTACAATTACAGCAGGTGGTGATAAATCACAACATAAAATATGATAAAATGGCCAAACTGTATGCCGCCCGACATAGAAACGTTGAGAGAAAAATGGGTTTAAAGCTAGTATTACACTCTGCTTTTCACTCCGATTGAGAGGAAATTAAATAGCAACAATGGAAACGATTGTCCTCTTACTAGGTACCTTTTATAATTTTTCATGCATTGTTATTTAATTATAAAGTACCTGGGCGACCGAGCTTTGCTCGGGCTGACACTCGGTACCAAGCGTTTTCCCAGAGATAAAAGACCAAGCGAGATCGATTTTTCACCCCTGAAAACCCCTACATACTAAATATCATCGAAATTGGTGGAGTCGTTTAATATACAAGAATTTCTCCTTTACAGGTATTTAGATAGATTTAGATTTATTGATTTATTTTTAAACTTTTTTTGTGGCTGTTGACAACTGATTACGAACGCCTTAGACGAAGATTTTAATTTTACTAGTGCATAGTGCATACTAGATAGAGCATTTTATAATACTTTATGCATGATATCATCCTTCATACTCGAAAAATACATATTTTATTTGAGCATATCATGTGAGAGTTATTATACTCAATGGAGAAAATAATCTTTTCACCTCAGCACCTCAAACAGGCAGGTTTTGCTATGAGAAATCAGTGAGCAAAATCGCATTTTGCTCACTCCGTGAGACAAAGTAACTTTTTAATTATTTTTTTTTAAATGCTGAGTACAGTGTTGGGTCTACTCACTGAATTCCAAATATTTGAACTTTACTTTGATCTGTCATTTCACTTCAACTCGAAAAAAGCAAGAGATAGGATCAAATTTGTCGATTACAAACTTAAATTAAATTTTTGGTATTAAAAATATATCAAAATATTTCCAAAATGTAAATTTTCCCGATCTTTTAATAAAGTATGCAACCTCGTTGCACGAAAGCCGTTTCTCTTGTTTTTTTTTATAAAAGAATTCCGTATACGGCCTCTACAGTATAATTATTATGTGTTAAATTGAATGATTTTTTAACAAATCTATTTATGTTTATGTAATAGAAATCTTAATAAAAATCATATTTAAAGGTTTAATTGTTCAACCTTTTCAATTACCCCGAGATGAGGCTTTTTGCAGTATTAAAAAATAAGTGTGACATTAGTACAAGAAGTTAAGATTGCATGTTATGAGTATGCGATTTGTATTGTACCTTAGCTACTGGACTCTTTTTATGGTTTTAAATGTAATTATTTTATTTGATAATAATCGGATTCTATTTTAAAAAAATATTTTTGTTTTGTAAACAGGTAGGTATATGTGGTTTTATTCTTATGTTACATTTAAATTATGTTCTCGCTGCTGAGGTGAAAAATTGTATGTGTCACACGAGATCAAAGTTTTTTTGCATCTCGTGTATTTCAATCCCTTGCTGATCTCAGGATTCTAACCTAGAATCACTCGCTAACGCTCGTGATTCAATTATAGAATCCTTCGCTTGCTCGGGATTCAAAATCAACACTCGCAACAAAAAACAACTTTGCTCTCTTGTTGCACAAATAACTATAGTTAAGTACATGTTGCAAAACACTTTCCAGGGTCGCCAAGTAAACAGGGTGTTTTAAATATTTATTTACTGGCATGAAAGCTAAAACCTGTGTATTTCATATCTGAATGGCTTCTACACCACTTCACACAACATGACGGCATATTTTTTGAATTGATTAGCGTAAAAACACAATTACAAACTTAATCGAAACTTTCCTCGGAGCGAGTGCACGACTCAAGTTTTACGGCCGAACTGGCGCGACGCGCGGTGGGTATTTTAAGTCCCGCCCGCCGCATTAGGTATTCCGTGGAATGATTTTTTCGGGCTTAGTTACGCTTCTAGAGAATTATTATTCGAAGTATTTAATCTTCAAAAATGTAGTAGTCATTATGATAATGGCACCCTCATTTGGCTTGTACTATTTATTGTCTTGGTTTCAAATTGAATTGAAAATTAGTCATAATTATAAAAATAATTAATGTGCTTCAATTATTTCTGCAGTTTTCCTCATTCAATTATGCATAGTAAAAAACCAAAGCAGTAAACTAAAATCCCATACTTTTGTTAATGAAATCGATTATGAAAAGATGCCACCACGGTACCTACATGAAGACTGGTTAGATCATTTCTCCAAAATCGTTATTTCCTAGTAGCAAAAGCTAGAGAGCTCACGCGGAGCTCCTACTTTTGTGTAGTTTTGTTTTTTCGGCCGATGCAAACTTAACATAACCTAAACCAATATTTGAAAAAAAAACATTTGGGAAGAAAAAACGAAAATTAAAATTTTGCTACTAGGAAATAACGATTTTGGGGAAATGATTTTCCAACCCTTTCAAACTAGCGTTTTTTCTGCGCGTACGAGTGTATGCCCGTTTTGGCATAAGCCAGTCTTTTCCAAAGTGGGCGATAACGCCCCCTTGAAGGCGCTGGAGGCCTAGAGGGGGGCGGTAAGGGGCCCAGAAAAAATCTTCACCTTTGTGCCTTCATTAGGCGAGACTAATATGTTGTTACTGAGGTTTTTAAGGTGAAAAAAAAGTGAGGGTGCTACAAAATAACTGATTCTCAAAGTGGGCGTTAGACGAAATAAGTTTGGGAACCTCTGGCATAAGCCCTTACAGGCCTGTACACGCGCTCATTACTGCGTGTTCAACGCTCGAAGAAAACCACACCGCACACGAAGTTATACGCGAGATCAAGGGCCTGTTGCACCACTTGTCGACTAACTTTAGTGGCGGATATCAGCGATGCCGTCTCTGTTTGTTTTGTCGGAATAAACAAAGACGGCATTAATTTTATCTGACACTTAAAGTTAGTCGACAAGTGGTGAAACAGGCCCTAAGTGTTAATTTACCGGTGTAAGTGAGGGTTGTGTTGCAGCGCCCGAGCCGCCCACCAACCTGACGGTGGCGTTGGCGCGCAACAAGCAGGCCACCATCGCCTGGGCGCCGCCCGCCCACGGCGACTACACCGGCTTCCGGTTCAAGGTAATGACATTACTGTGCATACTATTTACACGCTAAAATAGCTGGACGTCATTCGGTTTTTTTTTTATTCAACTGGATGGCAAACGAGCAAGTGGGTCTCCTGATGATAAGAGATCACCACCGCCCATAGACACCTGCAACACCAGGGGGATTGCAGATGCGTTGCCAACTTAGAGGCCTAATAGATGGGATACCTCAAGTGCCAGTAATTTCACCGGCTGTCTTACTCTCCACAACGTTGTTTCACGGCAGGATTAGCGAGCAAGATGGTGGTAGCAATCCGGGCGGACCTTGCACAAGGTCCTACCACCTGCAACACAATGCTTATGCTGCTGTATATAGACAAAGTATGTAAATGAAGATCAGATCGCAGACAATTCGAATCAAATTAACTAAAATATGTACATCTGTTGTTGTGGTCGTCTATCTTGGTCTGGTTATCAGCTAGTATGTTATGGTTATGACAAATCTTAACTGCGTATACCTAGTACCATCCACGAAGACGCGTGATTTTGTCAGGTTTGTGTTGCCAGGAATGTATGTATTTGTCATGAACCAATAGGAACGTTTCCTTTACCTTCCTCGCACAGCACAGCTCTAGTGAATACTCTTCAGCGGAGGGAAGATAGATAAATGAAGCGTTTCTATTGGTTCATGACAAACACATTCCTCGGCACACATCCTCTCACATCTCTGCCGGAAACGCAGCCTAAGCCGGCAGTCGTCCACTGCTGAACAAAGCCCCCCCACCCTTTAGAACGCCACAATGAACGACAACTCGCCACTTGCATCCACCGTTTGCCTGCTACTCTCGCAATGTCATTTGTCACGTAGGGAGGCCTGCCAGCCAACGCTTCGTCTTCCATTAAAACATGCTTTATGCTAGCTCTGTCACAGTCAGGGTTTACTGATGAGCCCTAGAACTAGCTAGCCATATTGGGCTGTAGTAGTTCGTTTCTTTGGATTCCCTCTGGTGCGAGCGATCGAGGGCCGTGTCCAAGGGCGTTCGCTGTCGCTCTCGCGTTTGGTAAACGAGCCGCAGCGATCGATCGACTTTTATTTCACAGCCAACTACTAAGCAATACTTTAACAAACTAACATTTCAACGTAATTTTTACTACTTTAAACGATAAAGACTATTATCGGCGTGCCAATATGACAATCAGCGTTAATGTTTTTTTTTCTAAGCTGCCATAAAAAATCGGTTGAGTGTGAGTTGAACAGCGCATCGAGGGTTCCATATTCAGTGTTATCAGAACCCTGCTTGTAAGCACTGATACTCATATAGACAAATAAATTATTTTATCTACATGCATATCATAACTTTCCTATTATATGTTCAGAAACGACTATCAAATGGCCTTTATTAAGAAACCTGGTATCTGCGGGTACATCTTAATGTTCACATTAAAGTACAGTGTACTGTGTAGTGTGTGTAGTGTAAGTATCGGTAATACTTTTTTTAACAATGCATATCTGTACATATTGTAGAAAACTTATGACATGCATGTAGATAATAATTATTATTCAAAGTCAAAGTCAGTCAAAGTCAAAGTCAAAATACAGGCCATATCTGAACATATTATAGAAAACTTATGATATGCATGTAGATAAAGTTATGTATGCGGCTATACATAATTAGGCATTAAAACACTCGTGTGATCTTATTATGAAAACCACACTTGTACTTTAATGCCTCTCATTATGCACCAGCCACATAAATAACTATTATTTTAGACTTTTCTTATTAGTTGTGCTATAAGAGCATACTTACCTCAAGTTTCTAGAACAAATGGAAGTGTGCAAAAGGTTGGAGACATGCGTATTTTATAGACGGACAGATGGACAGACAACAAAATGATCCTATCTTAAGATCCAAAAATGGTACGGACCCCGGAAAATGGTAAAACACGTGTTTACAAAGTATTAGACTAGCTGGGTACCGCCTGATGCTTCTATTGTGCAACTGTTAGGCGTGTCCAAGGCTCTGCTCGACAGTGGTGTAATTAAAATTCTAGACACAACTAGTAATTTCCATATCCTGTTATATGTAGCTATAAGCGACGCGGCTATCACAACTTCACAAGTGATTCAAAGGATTTCCTCGACAGCAGGAAATCCCCAGTCATACTTTTGTCCCTAGATAAAACCTCGGCCCGTTCACGTTTACTTATAAAACCACACACACACGTGCGGCAGCCTTACGAAGACTTTTTTCTTTTTGTTATTAATGTTTGCATTTCTGATTTTGAGTATTGTGCTCGCTTCGGATTTTATTTTTGTATTTGACAGTACATAGTTATATTAAATTGCATTTATAGGCTTGCTTATATTATCTTTAACAGCAGTTTGACGTGCTCATTGTACACCTCTTTGTCATCGAATGTCGATATCGTCATTTCTTTGATGATGCAAGTAGTTGCGCTGTAGTTGTAAACAAAGCTATAAGCTATTATAAGGCTATTAAAGTGTAATAACACGGATAGACCAACAGTAGACAGAACAGGTAGATATTCTCGGTACTAATGTTCTAATAAGTTATTTTAGATTAAAATTGATCATCGATTGATCTATATTTCATCTGATGGTAGGTTTAGGTGAGGCCGAAGATAGCTCACTGTTTCAGTGACAGCATATTAAATCTGACTATGAAATGAATAGCCCTAAATCACCATCACTTAACGTAGACGCCGAAAGCTGACGGAGTTATTGAGTAAAGAAAGAATGAAAGATCATTTATTGTCACAAAACACATTACATAAGGCTGCGTTTCCACCAGAGATGCTTTGCGAGGGATGTGTTTGTCATGAATGAACCAATAGAAACGCTTCATTTAAGCTATCCTCGCTCCGCTAAGCTGTTTCCACTAGAGATGCGCTGTGCCAAGATAGGTATGAACCTTTTCTATTGGTTCATGAAAAATACATTCCTCGTATGTACCACATGTCTGGTGGCAACGCAGCCTGTGATTCCATAAAAAAATTGAGTCTAGTCTCTAGTAGGTACAATTTGTGACTAGCATCAACGCCATCTAGTATCTGCCCTGCCCTATCTCCATTTGGTCTATCTCTGGGATGTTGAATGTGGTGTGTCGCAGGTGATCCCCCTGACGGAGCGCGCGGAGGGCGGCGCGCGCAACATCACGGTGGAGGCGTCGGAGGGGGCGGCGGCGGGGCGCGGGGGGCGCGGGGGGGCGCCGGCTGGACGCACACGCTCAAGGAGCTGTCCCCGGCGCCACCTACCAGCTGCACGCCTTCACGCTGCTGCACGACAAGGAGAGTGCCGCCTACGCCTCCAGGAACTTCACCACCAGTGAGTGTCTGTTCTTTGTATATCCCATGCTGAGACACGCTTCTCGCCCATAGCGTGCCCATCGTAGAATTAATAAGAAGAATATAAATGTTGTTGTGGGTACACTTGCACATTCCGCAACTTCCACATTGTGGGTAGAGTCGTGTGTAGATCATTTTGAGCACGTATAACTGCTCATCCACTTCTGCCCAAACTTATCAAGGTGTAATCGGCTTTAGCCGATCAAAAAACTCTTCATATCGACGCATTAAGAGCGAAAAAGACGTCTATCGGCTCGGCCGACGCGAAAGGACGTTTATCGACGGGAAGACGTCTTTTTCTCTCTTATTACGTGGACATTAAAGCGTTTTTTGGTCGGCAGTTTTGAAATAAATATTATTATTATTAAGCCGATTCCGCTTCAATAGAGGTGGGTAAAGTCGGTCTTAAAGTCGGTGTGTGCGTTGGTGTGGTCGCGCAAAGTGAGTTCGTTCCAGCATCTATTTCTTTTAAGACCATTCAAGTATCACAAAGCTTACGATATGGTGCCGGTAATTTACATGAGCGTGAAGGCATGCCGCATGCCGGATCCAAACGTCGAACACCGAGACGCGAAAATACGGCATTATTAGGATTTTCAACTTTACACTATTGTTACTGCCTCCAGCATCTTTCGTGCTCGCTGAAATGTTTTGAAATACAGGCGATAGTTTACGTACGCGGTAAAGGCAGCGGCCGACGCCGTGAGGCTGTCTGTTTACCACCGAGTTGTACAATGACGATGCTACTAAGACTTGTACCTGCTTACTCGTCGACAAAGTCACGTTTAATCCTAATAAGGCTAGTTTACATGAAATCGTCATTTGTTTAGTTGAATAAGAAAAGATGCGTGGGAACAATGATGAGTACCTAGGTATGCCTCCACCGCCCTGATCCAGCGGCACTTGCACGTGGCGGCGTCGTGAACGACACGATCTATACTCACTTTCAGATGAGTTGGAATGGTTAGCCTGAAACGTATCTGGGTCAACAGGGTAGTATTCCAGATAAAAACATTTGTATATTCTTCCTTTCGTCAATCCTTTGTCAATCAAATAAAAATAGAGAAAGATAAAAGCAAAGTTCGTGAGATGCATGACGTCACACGGAACGGAAAGAGAGGTAGGTACATCTGGGCGGGGACCGACCGTTGCAAATGATCTAACATAAAATACCTGTAATGTTGTGAACCTATATCTGAGGCAGGTACCTACCTACACGACGATTGACTCAGACATAACCACATATAGCAGTCACAAAAATAACAACTACTAATACCGTTGCTTTCTACATCACGCATTTATGTCACAGCACATGTTTTAGAATATGCGGCGAGTTAATTTTATACGTGACTTAATTATTATGAATTATGAATCCATTTCAAGGCAGCTCAGCCGGCACCCGTGCCCGCCGGGGACGCAAATCGGGAGCGATTCATTTTGAAATGACTACCGATTACATGTTATTATTCGCATGCGGATTGCACCTCGCGGCTTGCGGCAGCGGTACCGGTTTCGGATTAGTTTTGCATCAAAGGTTCCCGTTGCCGCGGCGAGGTCGGCACTCCTGCGCTGCGCACACGCGTCGCATTCATGCCCATTATCGGCAGTTTTCTCCGCGGCCGGAGTGAATAGCGGCCGGCGAAGAAAGCGGAACACGCACGCGGCGGCCGGCGCTGCGCTATGACAGATGTCGTCCGTCACCACGTTACGTCACCGCCGGTTGTATCGGATTTGGAAATAATCGAACCGGGCCAAGTGAATGGTTATTAAATTAATTGAGTCATGCTGTTAGGAAAACGGCCGGCAGTAAATCGGTGTGACTGTTTGCTATACTTTGCTATTCCGTCCGGTCTAAGTCAGTTTAATTTTGTAACCTATACGGCATTTGACGAACATTTCAATGCAAATACTGGTCATATTATCCCATTAATGTTATGATGCGAAAGTTTGTAAGTCCGTTTGTTACCTCATCACGTCTAACCCATACTCCGATAGGCGATAATCCGCTGACCCGATTTAAATGAAACTCGGTAGGTATACAGATAGTTTTGAGTCCCGTCCCGGGGAAGGACATAGGATAGCTTTTATCCTGGAAAATTGCATAGTTCCCGCGGGATTGTCGCAGGCTAGTACCAAGAAAAAATGGAAAACCCCCGACTTTGTCACTTAAGTTCAATATCTCAAAAACGGCTAAATCGATTTTGATGAAACATGTCTAAGAACCATCGCTAGAATACCTGATTTCAAATAAAAAAACCGCATTCAAATCAGTCCTCCCGTTTAAGAGCTACGGTGCCACAGACACACATAGCGGACAAACTTATAACACCCCTCTTTTTACGTCAGGGGTAAATAAAAAAGCTTCGTTTGCCAATTTTATGAATGATTCATGGTAACTAAATAAATTGCCGACAAGCTCTGATCGTCGGAAGCTGTTTGCGCATGTATAGCCGCTCGCGCACTGATAAAGCAATTACCGTCTGCGCGAGCGCACTCCGCGCCGCGCCGCGCCGCTAATGACGCCGCGCATACGGCATGGCAGTGTCGCATGTCGCATAACATCATTGGGATAGGTTACGTTTCATTATACAGATCGACCCACTTTAACTAGATAGTAAATACTTAATTGCCTCGGCGTTGGGCATTAGCGACCGCGCCACGGGCCAAACAGCATCGCGTTCCGTTCTATTTTCAGGATGTATGTTAACACGCTAATAAATAGATATTAAATCATCGCATTTTTTACGATCGCGAAGTCGCCAGATGGTGGTGTGTAGCGGCGGCGCGGGCGAGGCCGGCCCGGCCATTGTCAGCGGTCACGCCGCGTTAGGGGCGCTATTGATCCTCATGTTATGCCGTACCAAATCAACGGATACGCGACGTTAAAACATCAAAACAAATTAAATTCAGGGATTCATACACATAAATTAATTAAACTTCGGGATTGTAACTAAAGTAAACTAGAGTTTAACTGTTGAACATAATTTCGATTGCTAGTAACGAGTGCCAATAACACGATGTTTATTTTGACGCGTGACCGCGGCATTCGGCACGGCGAGGTGAGCCGCGTCCGCGTCGTGCGGCTCCGCTTGCAGCGATGACGCCGACGCTGGTCTAGATCACGTCAGCGCAATACTTTGATCCGAGCCGATTGCGATAGGTACTGAACGTTCCAGATCGGCGACCTTGTCGCTAAACACCTGCAAAACTGCGCGCCGACGATCGACTGTCAACATTATTCACCGAAAACATCTATCATGTGCGGTGCGGATCCACCAATCAAATAAATGCTATTTATCGTATATTTGTTTGTATTGAGACAGCTGAGCGTGACTTGTTTACGAACAAACGCGGCCGCGTAAATGTCATCCACCATTTTCCTGCTCAACTCCAACCGCTCTAATCTCTGCTAGCGGCGACCTTACGTGTCCGTGCAACAGATAGCGCGGTCGGCATTCACCCGCGAGTTATTACTTCGCGGTAATTCGGCGGAACTCGCGGCTCGCTGCTGGCCAGTAATAACACATTAGTACGTCGTTCTGTTTCACGCCTCGTTAGTCCGGTGTATAATAATTCATGTTTATTGTAGCGAAATGATGTTTTTATTTTCGACAACCCTTTCAACATGCGATAGGTATTAGTAGATTGATAAACAAGGGTTGTAAGTGATCAATTACACCCAAGATATTTAGGCGCACGAGCGAGCAAAGTGAGCGAAGGTGCTTATAGTTCGCGGGTGTAATTTACACTCGAGTTGAACACTACTTTTCATCACAAATGCGAGGAAATAAAAAACCGTTATAAATGTATACGCAATTTGTAACAGAGCGGAAGAAAATTTATCGCGCCAAACCGTCTGCTGTTTTTTTTTTATGGCCTCGCGCTCTTTGGCTTTTGCACATTCAGCCAGCATTATGCCAGCATGGAGGTTTGGAGGTAAGTATTACGCATTACAATCTTGTTTACCAGTTCGTGAATACAAAGAAGCACCATTCGATTTTTAGGGTTCCGGAGCCAAAATGGCAAAAACGGAACCCTTATAGTTTCGCCATGTCTGTCTGTCTGTCCGTCCACGGCTTTGCTCAGGGACTATCAATTATCAATGCTAGAAAGCTGTAATTTTGCACGAATATATATGTAAACTATGCCGACAAAATGGCACAATCAAAAATTAAAAAAAAAATTAGGGTACCTTACTTCCCATAGACTTAAAGTGGGGGTGATTTTTTTTCTCATCCAACCCTATAGTGTGGGGTATTGTTGGATAGGTCTTTTAAAACTATTAGGGGTTTGCTAAGACGATTTTTCGATTCAGTGATTTGTTTGCGAAATATTCAACTTTAGTGCAAATTTTCATTAAAATCGAGCCCCCCCCCCCTCTAAAATCTAAACCGGTGGGTGGAAAAATTTGAAAAAATTCAGGATGGTAGTAAGTATATCAAACTTTCAAGGAAAACTATAACGGCTAAGTTTGCTTGAGAATTATTAGTAGTTTATGAGTAAATAGGCTGCTTACGCTCAGGATCCTATTGTAGAATCCTTCGCTACATTCTGGATTCAATGTACATACGCCCTCGCCGTAAATACACCATTTTGCTCCCTTGTGACACAAAAAAAGGGTATATTTGATCACTTACGCCACGTTACTCAATAAAGTAAAGTATTCATTAGGATACGCTAATTAAAAATATGACTTTTCGTTCCGCCGCCGTTTCGCCACGCGTGCCTTACTTTATTAGCTATTATTACTACTCATGATATGTGTTTCTATGTATGGCATGCGTGTTACCATTAACTGTGCTTTCGCTGATAACGCCATGCGTCACAAGCGCAAATGTGTCTGTTAAGTTTTGTAAAAATAGAAGGAACTGCGTATGCGAGGGACGCAGCTCGCCACGTCTCACAGACTGGCTAAAACTAAAAAAATCCTTTCTGGGAAATTGTATACCTTATTTTGGTGATGCAAGATATTACCGATCAAACAAATACAAAATTCAAAAATATAATATTATCAAGATGACATTAATACCTATTTAAGGCGTACATAGTTTAGTTATTAAAATTCCGATCCGCATTTGCGATCAATTACTTGAAATAGCGAATCTACTGTGTTAAAAATGCACGAGTACCTAATTGCGTTAAATACTCGTACTTGTGATGCCTCGTTGAGTGTCTTGCCGGTTCTTCTAAACAGAAAGTTTTCCGAACTGGTGGTAGATTTTTTGACATCCATAAGAAGGTACAGTCAAGGTCATAAATATATATACGTTACCTAGATATCAAAAATAACCTTTATGCCATTAACCAAGATAAATTTTATCCTGAACACTTCCTATCGATTTGTATAATAAAATAGCGAGTATTTTATTTTTAGTTGGTTCGATTCCCGGGTGAGGCCAGCGAAGTTTAGAAGATTTTTGAATGCAGTTTTGTTTCATTTTAAAAGTAAAGGAATATTTCCTTTCAGTACAATTAGCTAACTAAAGGATTTAAGGTAGTTGCCCTCCAGGGCCCATTGATTTTTTCCACCCTGTACATATTTATGCCCTTGACAGTAGTTTGAGTTTGTCCCTCGGCGTGGTGACGTCCCTGCAGGGCTACTACGAAACTCGAACTTCGTATCGTACCGTCCCTCTCGCTCTCGTATTAAATAGTATAAGTGTCAGAGGGACCGCACGACATGAACTTCGAGTTTCGAGTATCGTAGTAGCCCTGCTGGTCTGCCGCGATGCACGATCCATTGTGTTATTTTCTAACAAGATACACGAGGAAAGGTTCAACATCCTGTATCCGTAAGCTAACGACTATATAATTATTAACATTATAGTTTTCGTACCTAATTGGTTGATTCAGACGTCCTTTGCGGAGGTACCTTGCTTCTCCGCTACCAAATTAAAAATGAAATTAAAATCAAGTTGCAAATATAGTAGTTCGTTGTATTGTTTCGTTGTTGTTTGTTGTTGGTCACTGCCTAATCTACTGCTGTCCCTGTCTCGCAAGAGAAACAGGAAAAAGTTCACCGTCGAAATGTCGTCATAACACTTACGGGTCTATATTTAATCGCATAAGTATCGATTGTCTGGATGTATTGTTTAGCAAAACAATCTCAATGGTGAATTATGGCTTATCTGAGTGCCCAAAAAGGTTTGTGTTTTTGTGTGTAGGTATACATATAAATACATTGTGTAATGTCAAAGTCAAAGTCAAAGCCAAAGTCAAAATATCTTTATTCAATCCAGGCTATAACAAGCACTTATGAATGTCAAAAAAAAATCTACCACCGGTTCGGAAAAACCTCTGCTGAGAAGAATCCGGCAAGAAACTCAACGAGGTATATTTTTTTTAAAACAGATGTATAGCTTTGTAATCTATATAAATAAAAATGGAATCGTAAAATGTGTTGCTAAGCGCAAAACTCGAGAACGGCTGGACCAATTCAGCTATTTTTTTTTTCATATCATCGTTAAAGTCTAGGGAAAGGTTTTTTATGAAGAGAAAAACTGGAAAATTGCTGGGAAAAAGAAAATGCGAGTATGGAAGTGCGGTAATTAATGCATCACCTGTGGGTTTTAGTAAAATGCGGAGTGATGCGAATGTTTGCTACTCATTTTATTTAGGCGTTTTGTTTTATTAATCCCCCTTATTTGCATTTGCATGCTTGCTTGCTTGGCTGGAGATGTTTGGACCTATAGTTGTATGAAATAGGACGTTTTCTTCCATTTTTTTTCGTACACTACTTTTTTGGTTTAAAGTGGAACGAAGATTGCCGAGTAAATGAGTTTTATGACGAGTACCTTAATACTACCTACTACTAAATAATAACAAAAACAAATTTAAATGAACTAAAATAATTTCCTTGCTCACCCGCGACCTTACGAGTGTAGTGTGGTGGGGGGGATGGGTGGGGTTGTGTGATTTGTGTGTGTTCTTACAGTGTGGAGGTGGAGGAACTGCATGAACACGCATATTTTGCATAAGCTTAGCTATCGTAAGGTCGCGGGTGAGCAAGGAAATTATTTTAGTTCATTGATATGGACCTCCGCAAAGTAACGCCTGATTCAATAAATTATTTAAAAACAAATTTGTTTACGTTCCTCAATTTACATTGACTGGTTGATTTATTTTGTGTTTTGATTTAATCTATTTATACTCATGCCACCGCATCCGCGGACCGGGAGACGAGCTGTCGGTAGGCCTCCAACAAGATGGAGCGACGACTTGGTTAAGATCGCGGGATCGCGGTGGATGCGGAAAGCACAAGACCGGTCTGAGTGGAGAGCCTTGGGGGAGGCCTATGTCCAGCAGTGGACGTCTTTCGGCTGACATGATGACTCATGCCACCTATAAGACGAGGGCGAAGCAATTTGGGTCGAAGAACTCGAAATGCTACAAACCAAGCTAATTATCAGAGTAATCGAACAGCCCAGCAACGTCAAGAGCGAAATGAAATTGAAAGGATTCGGATAGCACAAACCCGTGCAGAGCGTAATGAGCTGAATGCAGCTAATAATGTTGTAAGTTTCAATCGAGCTGCTTTAAATTACAATGTTACAATTGACTACAGTGCCTACCAATGCGTTGCTATTGGATCTATGAACTCAGTTTGCCCACATTGTAAGGCATTGAAGTACAAAAATGAAGCCGCTGGATTGTGTTGCGCAAATGGCAAAGTGAAATTAATACCATTGGTGAAATTAATATATATATTATATATATTTCAAGTACCCAAAAAAATCTGTTCTTATATATTAGGTAGTGAAAATTAATAATTTCATCATATGCAGCATCATCACCAGAATTTAATATAACAGATAAGTTTTCTACATCATTATATTTAGTGTAGATAGCCTAGATTTCTGTAGACTTGCTTGCTTCCATGCTCGCTTGCATGCTTGCTTGCTTGCTTGCATACTCGCTTGCTTGCTTTCTTGCATGCTTGCTTGCATGCCAGCTTGCATGCTTGCTTGCTTGCTTGCATACTCGCTTGCTTGCTTTCTTGCATGCTGGCTTGCATGCTTGCTAGCATGCAAGCTTGGTTACACGCTTCCATGTTCGCTAGCGTGCATGCTTGCTTGCATTCTTGCATGCTTGCTTGCATGCTTGGTTACATGCTTCCATGTTCGCTAGCGTGCATGCTTTCTTGCATGCTTGCTTGCATGCATACTTGGTAACATGCCTCCATGTTCGCTAGCGTGCATGCTTGCTTGCATGCTTGCTTGCCTGCTTGCATGCTTGGCAACATGCCTCCATGTTCGCTAGCGTGCATGCTTGCTTGCATGCTTACTTGCATTCTTGCATGCCTGCTTGCATGATTGGTTACATGCTTCCATGTTCGCTAGCGTGCATGCTTGCTTGCATGCATGCTTGGTTACATACTTCCATATTCGCTAGCGTGCATGCTTTCTTGCATGCTTGCATGCCTGCTTCCAAGCTTGCTTGCATTCTTGCATGCCTGCTTGCATGATTGGTTACATGCTTCCATGTTCGCTAGCGTGCATGCTTGCTTGCATGCTTGCTTGCATGCATGCTAGGTTACATGCTTCCATGTTCGCTAGCGTGCATGCTTGCTTGGTTACATGCTTCCATGTTCGCTAGCGTGCATGCTTTCTTGCATGCTTGCTTGCATGCTTGCATGCCTGCTTCCAAGCTTGCTTGCATGCATGCTTGGTAACATGCCTCCATGTTCGCTAGCGTGCATGCTTGCTTGCATGCTTGCTTGCATGCTTGCTTGCATGCTTGCTTGAATACATGCTTCATTGCGTGCTCGCTTGCATGCATTGTTACTTGCATACATACTTGCTTGCATACTTGGTTGCATGCTTGCTTGCATGCTCGCATGCGTGCATGGTTACTTGCATACTGGCTTGCATGCATGCTTGCTCCCTCGCTTGCGTGCTCGCATTGATTCCTCACTATAAAAAAAGTACATGGCTAATAAGGTAACACAATATAAATTGATTTTAAGGCAGAACGAAGTTTGCGGGGCCAGCTAGTCACTAATATTATGAAATCGAAAGTTTTTGTGAGTGTGTATGTTTGTTATTTCTTCACACTGAAACAATTTCGAACAAAGGATTGTTTATACCTAACTTATAACACATATGCTATTTTTTTATCCCGAAAATAAAAAGCAGGATCTAGGAAGGCAGGGTACTTGTGTTTAATATATAGGTTTGCATTTAATAAATGAGGTATCGTTTGTTTTTCATCAGAATGTCTTTAGCCAAAAACGAGCAAGTGGGTCTCCTGATGGTAAGAGATCACCACCGCCCATAAACATCTGCAACACCAGGGGTATTGCAGATGCGTTGCCAACCTAGAGGCCTAAGATGGGATACCTCAAGTGCCAGTTATTTCACCGGCTGTCTTACTCTCCACGCCGAAACACAACAGTGCAAGCACTGCTCCTTCACGGCAGGATTAGCGAGCAAGATGGTGGTAGCAATCCGGGCGGACCTTGCACACGGTCCTACCAATTACAAAGAGAAAAGTAACGGTATTATACATTTTAATGCGAGCGAAGCCGCAGACAAAAGCTAGTATATGATAAACTTGAAGCCATGTTACAATCTCCGCGTACTGACGCAGATGTTCACTTTGTTTTACCTGATCACTTCGTGCATAAGGATGTATTAATTTAAGTGGCGTACGCGTTCCAATATGAATAAAAAATTACAGTTGTGGAAAAGATTTCAACAAGAACTCTGAGAAAATGAATCATCGAAACCAGTTCACAGTTCAGCGAAGATGTGTTGAGATCTTCCTCTTTTTTCCTGCTGGTTATAAATATTTAAGAATTATTTATGTTAGACATATTTAAATGGGATCCCTTTGTTTTTTAACCACCGACGCAAAAAGAGGGGTGTTATAAGTTTGACCGCTATGTGTGTCTGTCTGTGGCACCCCAGCTCTTAAACGGGTGGACGGATTCGAATGCGTTTTTTTATTTATTTGAAAGTAGGTTTTCTAGCGATGGTTCTTAGACATGTTTTATCAAAATCGGTTCAGCCGTTTTTGAAGTGACAAAGTCGAGGGTCTTCCAACTTTTTGTTGGTTAGGTTATTTAAATGGTCAGGCATGTGCTTGCAAAACATTTGTTTCAGGCGTAATTGAGATTTAGTAAAATCTTATCATACATTTACATCACCTTCGACAAAGCAGGCGATTAAAACTCATTTCAATAATTTGAAAAAAAGAAAGGAAGGAATTTATTCATTACATTATGGAAAAAATGCGCATGTCACGAAATAGTCCCAAATGAGCATAATTAAATAATATGGCACGGTATACATACTATGAATGCACTGCTTACACATGGTATAACATCCCATTGTGTTGTTTTTGCATCCAGCTCTGAGTTTTGCGTTGGTATGAGAATGGCGCGAGGCGGCGTAAATAAGTAAATGTGACACGATTCGCTTCGCTACATTGTTTAATAACATTGACGCCCGCTGAAAGACTGATTGACAAAATATGATATTGTCTCTTTGAGAGGATAAAATTTGGCTTCAATGGCAGCCGCGTAAACGGTGTCCGGTGGATTTTGTATTCTAAACGTAGGTACATTTTGTATTATGGCTGAATAAGGAGCTGTGTAGTATATGTATAATTCTGTTTTAAAGATATTTCAATACGACGTCTTGTTCAGACTGTCATGTCACGAAAATGTTTACCGTTGAGCTACTGCAGATGGCAGCATGTGTAGCGTCAGTGAGTGAGTGGTGTGTGTGTGTGTTGCAGAGCCCAACACGCCGGGCAAGTTCATCGTGTGGTTCCGCAACGAGACCACGCTGCTGGTGCTGTGGCAGCCGCCCTACCCGCCCGGCGCCTACACTCACTACAAGGTACGTCCTCCCCACACCACAGACCACACACCCTGTAACCTACTTAGTATGGAATTAACATAAATATGTGTAAGTCGACTGGGACAATTGAAACCAATGTAATGGTAGGTACATTTTAAAAGTATTTATTTATTTTTCAAACAGATGTATATGTAAGTTACTTAAACTCATTAATATTTTTAAAATCAATCCAACGTAAATTATTTTATAGCAAAAATCAAGTTGTTTTCCCTTCCAGTCGTACTTTATCGGTGGCTTTTTTGGAGCGACTCAGTGTTTCCATCATAAAATATATAAATCTCTAAACACGAACCTGTAGCTTTTGGGATTTATTGTCAATTAAAACGAAATTTAAATTACCGTACAGAGACACCGGGACACCGTGAGATTTGGCACCCAATTAGGGTATTGAAGTGCCGTAGCCGTATCTACACTTTACTAGAAATAAACTAGAAAACTTGGTTTCTGTGAAAGTGCAGTGCATGGTTGAATTCAGCGGCGCTTGGCCACTTGATTTATAGTCTTTGTAATTTATGGACGTATTTCACGCTAAAATAAATATCGAGAAAAACTATTTTTATTCCGTTATTTTCAGCGACGAAAATTTCTTTTTCACACCTCTCCTTCAGAAAAGTAACTTTTCCTCCCTGACGAGAGGGAGCAAAGTGCAACTTTTCTGTTCAATTCTTTTCTAAGTATTTTATTGCAAATGCCATTTTTTGAAGTTGATAATTATAAAGCCACGCCATTTTCTATGCTGGTTGTTCTTCATTATATTAAGATTATTTTTTTCAAGTTTATTAATGCTCGGTGTGAAAAGTTGTATGAGCCACTCGGGAGCAAAATTATTTTCATCTGGGCGTTAACACTTCCAATGCAGAATCCTTCTCTACATTCTGGATTCAATATACGCCCTCGCCGTAAATACACCATTTTGCTCCCTTGTGACACAAATAACTATTGACGCTTTGTGTAAGTATTATTGTGTGAGGTTTGTTGTTGTCAGGTATCGATAGTGCCGCCGGATGCGCGCGAGTCGGAGCTGTACGTGGAGAAGGAGGGCGAGCCGCCGGGGCCGGCGCAGGCCGCCTTCAAGGGGCTGGTGCCGGGCCGCGCCTACAACATCTCCGTGCAGACCGTGTCCGAGCCCGAGATCTCCGCGCCCACACCGCGCAGTACCGCACCGTGCCGCTGCGGCCGCGCGACGTCGCCGTGCCGCCCGCCGACCGCTCCGCCACCGCCTTCCGGGTCGTCTGGCAGCCGCCCAAGGAGGAGAGGTAACCGACCACCCATGTCATGTGGCTGGCACGCGCACCCAAGGTTCACACTAGTATGGTGCCGTCTGTTTGAAAACTTTGACATTTGTGTCACTTGTACTCGTAGGGTTATAAGTTAATTGCACTAATCAAGTCAATCGCACCCGCACCCATGGCTAACAGCGAACGGGCCCCGTTATACCAACATCATCAGCGATATTTCATCTGTTGTAAAAACTCTCATTCATCTTTTAGCTTATTATCTACGAGTATCAGTGTTGAGAGGTAAATGCTACCTTAATAAACGGTAAATTAGTCACATTTTCGTCCCATAAAACAAAAACACTCACCCATACGTACGAAGCGGGGCGGATAGCATTCTAAAATTCGATGACACGTTTATTATTCAATCGAGTTCGACTAAACCTTTTAGTAATACATATTGAATGTTGGTTTTGGCGCATGTTGCAGCGAGTTCGAGAAGTACCAAGTGTCTGTGTCGGGCGGGGGGGGGGCGGGGGCGGGGCGGCGGCGCGGCGCGGCGGCTGGCGCCCGTGGTGCGCGCGCGCAACGACACGCCCAGCGCGCTGTTCGAGGGGCTGGAGCCGGGCGCGCACTACACCGTCACCGTCAAGACCATGTCCGGCAAGGTCACCTCCTGGCCCGCGCCCGCGGAGGTCACGCTCAGTACGTACACCACACACTCGCTCTTATTACACTACTTTTATCTGGTCAAATAACACCTTGCAAAGCTAAGAATCCAACTGCAAATTTGTAAATTCCCATACACTAAAAGATTCAGTTTCGCGAAAATTGACGACATTGACGACAGTTTCCCACATGCCACCGTAATGTGGAGTGCATGAAAGAAAAAAAGTTGTTAGTATAATGTTGTAGTTGAAATTATAACCTAATAAAATGCACATATTTTTCAAAATTTTACGTAAACAAAAATGCTAGAAAATATGCATTTTATTACTAACACGGACGGTTTTTTGTTTATTTACGTTACTAGCACTATTCCAATTACAAACTGTTTTATGTGTTTACAGAACCGCTCCCTGTACGGGACTTGCAGTGGAAGTATCAGGACGAGGCGGAGGGCGGCGGCATCTTCGTATGGTGGCAGCCCGCTGAGGGCAGCACGCAAGACGAGTACAAGGTCACATATTCATAATCACATTATGCGCCTCGAATGGCAACTTATTTAAGTGTTAGTTTCTATATTGTGTGTGTATGCGCAGGTGTCATACCACGAGGCGGGCGGGTCTGATGACAGCAGCACGCTGACCACGACCGGCACCAACGTGACGCTCGACGCCACGGGCGGCGCCGCGCTGCTGCCCGGACGGAACTACACCGTCTCGGTCAGTACTCAGTACCGACACACACCTCCACTAGCGTTTCATGTGTTGGAGCAGGACAGGATTTATGCGTGACGATGCTGGAGACGTTATCAGAACCAACTCAGTTACTTTTAGGCTAGCGTTTCGTAGTTACTACTACGTATTAGTGATATTAGTTTTGTTTTTAGTTTGTTCGTCGCATAAAATAAAATAATGATTAATTACACAATGAGTAATGTAATCTTTTGTTAATTCGTATAAAAAATTGACAAAAAAAATAGCAGAATCGATCGAGAATCGAGTTTAATCATAAAAAATAATGAAAAATATAGAGTGGAATGAAATGTAAATATTATTAGCGTGATAAGTCCCTTGTTTAGTATTTAGCTTGAGTAGAAAAAAATGTGTAAAAGATGAGTTATTCGGTTTTAGGTGATGGCGGTGTCGCGCGGCGTGGAGGGAGCGGAGGCGGTGTTCGCGGCGCCCACGGTGCCGCTGGCGCCCGTCGTGCGCTCGTGGGCGGCGGCGTGCGCTCGCTGCGGCTGGCCTGGCGCTCCGACGTCAACTCGCGCCAGGACAAGTACGAGCTGCGCTACCGTCGCCGCGCCGACCCCACCCAGCCGCCAGACCCCGCCGACCCCGACTATCAGTACCGCACGGTCAGTCGACCCCGTCCTGCACTCGTTACAATGTTCCCCTCATGGGCCACCAATTAATGTATTTGATACGCAAGATTGAAAGTAATGCAAATTGATAAAACACCCAGAGGGGTTACCACGAAACTCGCAAATCGAAGTTCGTATCGCACCGTCCCTTTCACTCGCGTATTAAATGACATAAGCGTCAGCGGGACGTCAACATACGAATTTCAAGTTTTGCACTTCGTGGTATAGGGCCTGAGACGATGCAGGAAATCAATTCACTGCACTTTTTCATAGTTTTTAACTACGCTTGCGTCATTAGGTTAAACTAGTCACGAAGCCTGCATTTTGGCACTAGTTCTGATGCTCTTTCAGAGCATCGTTCGTCAATCTGGAGTCATTTCGAGATCTGGGGACAATTGGCTTCTCGCGTACTGAGTACAAATGGGGCAAAAAACTGTCTGCTGTTTTTCAAGGAATGAAAACGATAACTTGCTTCAATTTTCACTGGAATAGAACCACTGATCTAGACGGAAAACATCCTACATTTAAGTCGAGAGATTCCTTTTCATTAGATTCAGAAATACTACTTTGGAGCGTTTAGTGACCTGCTAAGCTTATATAATTAATTAGTTAAATGTTAGTTGAAGTTATGTGGTGGTCTTCCAGTTAACGACAGCGGACACGAACGCGACGCTGGAGGACCTGTTCCCGGGCGCCGTGTACGAGATCCAGGTGGCCGCCATCAGCCACGGGCTGCGCTCCGAGCGCCACACCGTGCTCAAGCCTGTCCGTGAGTGCCCCACATCCTCTTTATAATGTTTACTGCTGCTTCCCACAGCCCGCCTACTTGAGGACTTGATCCCGGACATCTTATTCCGGATACGAATGAAGAATACTAGCCACAAGCTGTAATCGAAATACTGCCTTTTTTATGCTCGAGTCTATTTTAATCACTTAAGACGGACTTGCTACAATTGTATTAAAATTAGATCACGCTTCGAGCTCCGATCCGAGAGATAGCTAACTCGTAACGAGGTGAATGTTAATTTTGTTTCAGAAATAGTGATGTTTTAGGAAAGCTTACACTTATACTCGTGGCCTTTTAGATTTTCTAATTAGTGTGTTTTATAAAAGCGTCTTTATTGGGCATGGGCATGGGCAGGGCCGGTGCCGGCGGAGTGGATGGGCGTGGAGCGCGCCACGTCCAACTCGGTGGTGGTGCGGTGGCGCGGGCCGGCGCAGCCCTCGCGGCTCGGCGCCTTCCTGCTGCAGTACCGGACGCACAACGACCGCAAGTGGACGCGCCTGCCGCCGCTGCCGCCCAACATCACCGAGGCTGAGGTACCGACACCGACACCCACACGACAACCAACGAACACCTGCTAACAACGGAACCTGGTGTCACTCGTAACGATTTAAATGTGGTGGCCGATAAGACGATAGCTGTAGGTGTGCGTAAAGAGAACAAGAACCTTTTTATTAAGTATGTCTTAGAATATATACATAACGATTGTCGCTGATACAAGCAATATGCGTTTATGTTGCTTTGTGTTACTGCTAAACACTACAAGTGGCCAATTGCCATACTACAGTTCTTTCATGTTTATTTGTGCTTTTCGACCACATGAAATTGTCGCTTTAAAGGCCCCATATTCACTAAAGGTCCATGAATCGCCAGCGATGTCTATCTGAACATAATTATGTTGATATTTTTGTGGATTTAGGTGCTATTTACTAGTTAAAAAGATAATTGTGACCTTTAGTGAGTAGGCAGCTTTGTATCCGTTCCGGAGTGTGGTCGCTAGCTGTGTATTGTTGTGATTGTAATGTTGTGTCGTGGCTCGTGGCGTGCTTACGTGTCGTGTCTGTCGGGTAGATAGTGGACATGACGCACGGCGAGCGGTACAGCATCCAGCTGGACACGCTCAGCGAGGCGGCGGCCGGCGGCGACAGCGTCGACAGCGGCGAGCCGCGCCGAGCCGACCACACCGTGCGTGAGTGACCCGCTACCGCTTACTCTAACTGTACTACCGATACCGAACGTCTTCGTAAATGTGGCCTCACGAACCAAGTATTCGGGAGGGCCATTTATACATTCTTCTTCTAGATCGTATACCCTGTCATTACGCGTTAGCCCCTTGAGCTAGTTACAATTACTTACCTTTGGTGACCTCGATACAGGCAAACTTTGATAGACATCATTTCTAACCTAAATACCTAAGAAGGTAGTTCCAGAATTCATATACTTATAGAGAGCTTTCAGAGATGTCATTTTACAATTTGTGGGTTTGACCGACTTCACAAAAGGGTCTTCTTTGTCCGTTAAGTTTTTTTTTTTTTTAATTTTTTATTTATTGGTTATCTCAGAACTGTCCTTGTGAACCGATTTGTAAAATTTGGGCTCAGGCCTGAAATATTCGTTTTCCTAAAATGTATTTTTTGCAAAATGTCCGCTTTCAGAATGTCAACACGTCTTTTGCGTAATGTCAGCTTCTCAAAATGTCAGCTATTTAAAATTGCCTGTCTCCAGAATGACAGTTTTTGTATAATGTTCGCTTTCAGAAAGTGCTTATTCTTAAAATGTCTGCAACCTCAAAATATCCGCCTTCTTATAACGTTGGCATGCCAGAAAAGTCTTATCCCAAAATGTCTCCAAACATGGTCTTCAAACAATCAAATTTCATCTAAACGTCATTATTCATTAATGTTATCTTGAATGCCAGAAATTTTATATTAGTTATAGATATTTATGTTATCAAAGAGTAAGCATGCAAGCAATTAAACCTTTTACATTTAGAACATTGATTTGAAAATAAGGCTCAGGCCTGAAATGTCTGTTTCCTAAAATGTACAATTCTCAAAACGTCTGCGTTTTCACAATGTTAAAACTTCTATTTGTCAGCTTTCTCAAAATGTCTGCTATTTAAAATGTGTACAATCTGAGGAAGTCGTCTTTTCATAATGTTTACATACTATAATATTAGCATTACCTTAATTTCTGCTTTCCCGTTATGTTCACTTTTTTAAATAGGCTTTAGTCTTGTTATGTTGTTTTCCCATAATGTCTGCTTATTTTCAAATCATTTTTTTAAATGTAAAGGTTTAATTGCTGCATACTTACTCTTTGATAACATAAATATCTATACCTAATATAAAATTACTGGCATTCAGACAACATTAATGACGTTTAGATGAAATTTGAAGACATGATTGGAGACATTTTGGGAATAAGACTTTTCTGGAATGCCAACGTTATACGAAAGCGGATATTTTGAGGTTGCAGACATTTTGAGATAAGCGCATTCTGAAAAGCGAACATATGTACAAAAACTGTCATTTCTTCGAGACAGGCAATTTTAAATAGCTGACATTTTGAGACGCTGACATTATGCAAGACGTGTTGACATTCTGAAAAGCAGACATTTTGCGAAAAAATACATTTTAGGAAATGGATATTTCAGGCCTGAGCCGAAAATAACATTATTATTATGGGAAACAAACATAACAAGACTATAGCCTATTTAAAAAAAGTGAACATAACGGGAAAGCAGAAATATGGTAATGCTAATATTATAGGAATGTCAACATTATAAATAGACGACTTCCTGAGATTGTACACATTTTAAACAGCAGACATTTTGAGAAAGCTGACATAATAGAAGTGCTAACATTGTGAAAACGCAGACGTTTTGGAATTGTACATTTTAGGAAAACAGAGATTTCAGGCCTGAGCCAAAATTTGGTCCCATATTGTATACTTGAAGAAAAAATATAATCTTTGGATTATCTACTTTAAAATCATTTTTTTTAATTATTTCTAGGATTTTCACTTTAAAGCTTCACATCGGGTTGTTGTTTATCGTACACACGTGACGTTGCAGGTCCGAATCCGGTATCGAACGTGGCGGCGCTGGTGGACACGCGCAACATGACCCTGGAATGGCCGCGGCCCAAGGGGCGCGTGGAGTGGTACGCGCTGCAGTGGTGGCCGCACGAGGACGGCGCGGAGGCGGCGGGTGCTGCGGGGCGGCCGGGGCGGCCGGGGGCACCCTCCCGGCAAGGGCGCGGGCGCGCGCAACCTCACGGCGGAGGGCGAGGAGCGCAGCGTGCGCGCGCTGCTGGACAAGCTGGAGCCCGGGCAGGCCTACACCGTCACCATCGTCGCGCACTCCTACAACCTCACCTCCGACACCTTCACCATGGAGACCAGGACGCGTGAGTGCGCGCGACACTGTTGTAGAGGCCGCGGCCACGTACGCGTTATGCGGCTAACCGCGCTGTTTTAATGCGCCGTCTCTCTCTCTCAGCCGCATTCATATTCAATGTCCCTTTTGCGTGGCAGGCCCGCTGATCCAATCTGAGATGACGATCGTGAACGAGCCCGAGGGCGACGGCGACGGCAGCGGCAACGACACGCAGCCGGCCATATTGGTGAGTGCTCAAATGACAAGTCTGTTAAAACCCGTTCTTATAGCACCAATTGGAACACATTGATTTTTAAAATTTGTTCGCTTTGTGCTTACAATATATCAATATTCCCAGATCCCAAAACGTCTTGATCTCAAAATACCTAAATAGCAGAATGCCTAATTTTTTTTCTTAAAACACCGGAACCTTAGTCTCGTAATGCCTAAATTTCAGACTACTTTCATGCCAAAACAACAAATACTTAAAACAACTAAATGTCAAAACACCTAAATTTGTATTACACTGAGATTGTCAAGTTTTTACATAAGATGTATCTTCCTTTTTGCCGCTACGGTAATTTTTTGTCACAAAAAATTAGGCATTTTGCCATTTAGGTGTTTTCGGTTTGAGTTATTTTAATATTTTGTCATTTCGGTCATTTGGTATTTGAAGAAATTGTGCATTTCAATCTTTAGGTATTTAGAGGATATAACGTTTTAGGTCAGAGACTCGAGAGTCATAATGAATTTCGTTCATTTTAAGAATAAGACAATTTAACATTTAGTTGGCCGGTTTTTTAAAGTCGAGCGGTGGACGGAAATTTAAAACGAATTAACCGAACTCAAGGCGGCGTGTTTTAAACGCGACGCTTTATAAAGTCTCCTCGTGAGTTGGGCCCAAAGTGAACATTGTTGTCTCGCTGGTTCAGTCTGTGTGTGTGTCAGGTGGTGTACACGCTGACGCCGGCGACGGATTCCCGCTTCGACTCGTACCGGTTCCGGCTGGAGGGAGCGGGCGAGCCGGCGCGCGAGGAGACGCGCGCGGCCGGCGCGCCGCCCCGCCGGCTCGTGTTCGCGGCGCTCACGCCCGGCCGCCTCTACAACGTCACCATGTGGACAGTCAGCCGCAACGTCACCTCGCACCCCGTGCAGCGACAGGTCGGTCATCGGTCCGCGCTCACCTCTATACCTACTGTCTGCTGTGCACACGCTTCGATCACTACCAGAATTTTTGTCACCATAATCAGGGCTTGCCGATGATATGAGAGTCTATCTTAAGTGACGTTTTCTGGCCTGCTCGCACCACTGCTGTACAAAATGGCGCAACAAGCCATATTTTTAGTTTTTTTTTTTAATTATTTTAGTGATGACTTTTTTATATTAAGTACATCAACAAACTGAGTATAGATTTGCTTATCTAATTGTGGTGTTTGTACATGGACTGTAGTTAACTCAGATAAATGTATTTTTTTTTTTATTAATTGCATCAAACTACTATATCGTTATAGTAGTCGTCATAAATCTTTGGTTGAGTAAATCAGCGGAAGCTAGTTTGGCATTATTACCATTTCCACTGTGATAGGATGATGCCTGTTTTTTTAAGGTAATTCGCCTGGGCCAAAAACACCATGTCCTTGTTTATTTTAATTTATTGTGTCGTGTCCAGGCGCGGCTGTACCCGCGGCCGGTGGCGTGGCTGAAGGCGGAGAGCGTGGAGGCGCGCAGCGTGGCGCTGGCCTGGGCGCGGCCGGCGGGAGACTTCACGGACTTCGAGCTGCAGTACCTGGCCGCCGCCGACCGCCTCGAGGCGGCCGCCACCCCCGCGCTGCGGCTCACCGTCGCCGGCCTGCAGCCCTACACCTCATACACCTTCACGCTCGAGGTGCGCGCTCATCTCGTATATACTCGTAGTCCCGCGGACTTAAACAACACGAAACGTCATTCCGGGTTTGTACTGGAACCAGTATCGCCGGAGATGCTCAAACGCGTATTCATTCATACCACTTTGGTTGTAACATATAAACGAAAAAAACAATGAGGCCAAAACGAATGCACACTTGTTTGTGTGGTAAGTCGCCGATCGTAAGAAATACTTTTAGGAGATGTTCCTGGACTTTAAACTGCCAACTCGCCACTTACGGAAACACAACCACCTTACGAGCACTTAGCTCTTGCGCTCCATTCTAGGCGGCTAACCAAGGAAAACTAGAGACAGAATGTTTGTGTATGTATAAACACATGTCTGTATGTGTAGATACCATCAGCCAAATAAGTTAACTATACATTTTTAAACGAGTTCCTATCAAATGAATATGTCGCTAAAGTCGAACTTACAAGTTGACAGACTTGAGTTTTAGTGAAATAAGCATTTTTATTTTTTTCATTTCACAGACACGTCTATTGGCATTATTGTTTTATGACTTGTAATCGATTATCAACATTAGGGTGGTAGACCATATATTTGGCTGACGGTACCTCCGGAGGTCTCAGGTTCGTAATGTCTCAGTTCGCAGCACGACAAATCTGAAACTCGCTACAAGTCGCCCTGCGACCTGCGATGACTGCACTAGTGTCACCTATTATTATTGTTAAAACATGTCAGTATCCGTTGTAATAAGAGCGCTGTGTGTGTGTGTGTGTGTGTGTGTGTGCAGGTGCGGTCGGGCACGCCGGCCACGATCCTGACGCGGTCGGCGGGGCTGTCGACGACGGTGCGCACGCAGCAGGCGGCGCCGCCCGCGCCGCGCGCCTTCCACCCCACGGACGCCAAGCCCAGCGAGCTGACCTTCGCGTGGGAGCTGCCCGCCGCCGAGGCCAACGGCGTGCTGGACGCCTTCGTCGTCGATTACGCGCCGCAGGGGCAGCCCGACCAGAACCGCACCATCACCTTCCCGCCCGATGGTCAGTACACCCAAGACTCCACTCGTACTCCATATGCATAACGCACAATACGGATCTTGATATTGTTGAGGAACATGATGCCGTTTCTATTAGTAATCTGTTTGCTGATTTACGATAATGTGTTTCTCTGAATGTATATTTTCCCAAACAAATATGTTTAGCTTGATATCGGATTTTCCAAAATAAAAAAAAAACCAAAACAATCCTTCCCGTCCATATAGCCAAATAGATTAACCCCGCCTGGAGAGAGATGGGTGTTTTAAATCCATTCGCGTGTGTGGTTTTTTTGAACACAATGTTTTTTTTTCAGCAATCATTCTGAATGCCACTCAAAGGTTGACTGGTAGAGATCCCTTAAAGGGATAAGTTCGCCTTTGTACATATATCTCATTGTTTGTCAATTGTATTTGTTTACTTATTTTGAACAATAAAGAGTTTACATACATACATATGTACATACATTAGTCCGTATCTGCGCCAAGAAAGCTTATGTTTTAGTTGGCTCAAATATAGATAAATTTTCTTGATTGCAGAGTCACGCTAATATGCGAGTATATCAGTATAATGAATGCGTTGTAATTTGTGCAGCTCGTTCGGGCGTGGTGTCGGGTCTGACGCCGGGCGGCACGTACTCGTTCCGGCTGTGGGCGCGCACGGGCGCGGGGGCGGGGCCGGCGGCGCGCTGGACGCAGCAGCTGGGCATCGCGGCGCCGCCCCGCCCCCCGCCGCACGCCACGCCCGCCGCCGTGCGCGCCACGCCCACCACGGTGGCGGTGCGCTTCCGCCAGGACTACTTCTCGCAGGCCAACGGGAACGTCACCGCGTACGCGCTCGTGGTGGCGCAGGAGCCGCGCAACGACTCGCTGGACCGCCTGCCCGGCTGGCGCGACGTGCAGGGCCTGCCCGTCTGGCCGCCCTACCAGGTATCACCATCGAAAACAAACACGATCTACCACTTTACGTTTCCTTCAATACTTCAGTCAAGTGTTTCCAGACAAATATGACAGGAGAATTTTCAAGCAAAGGATTTATGCTTTCTTTTTAAACCGACAACAGACCAGTGTTTCCTCGAAGTGTTGGTATTCATGGTCTGCGATCATCATTTCCCATCAGAGACCCGCTTGTTTTCCTCCCTCTGATAATAAAAAAAAAACCTAACGTCGGATGCTCCGAACATTGGCGGATAAAGGGAAGCTGAAGTAAAAATCATGAAACATAGACTAGTTTTGTCTCGGCTCTGGTGTAATGGTAAATCTACAAGACGTGTGTCTAAATAACAATACAGCATGCTGTAGGACAGTCTCTTCACCTTCCACCGTGCTGCCTGGCTGGCGGCGTACAGACGGGATCACAGGAGATACGCGCGGTGCTTGCGCAGAGCTCTTTTCCCGCGCCCTATATCTGACTCCCTACAAACCGCCCTTTTCTCCCTGGAGCTGAATTCTACCACCGAAACTAATGTCACAGAACAGTCGTATCCACAGGCGGTGCTCGTTTTCAATACCAGTTTTTCGCGCAAATATATTTTTTTAAGCCATAGAAAAACATCCCCATTCTAGTTCATCCCACGGAAGCATATCAACGATTGGTATAATAGTGCCCTCGTAAAGTGATCCCTCTTGTTGTGGCGGTGGCAGGTGACGGAGCCGTACTTCCCGTTCCACAACGGCGCGGTGGAGGAGTTCGTCATCGGGTCGGAGCGCTGCGAGGGCAACGGGCGCGCCTACTGCAACGGGCCGCTGCGCCCCGGAGCCGCCTACTACGTCAAGCTGCGCGCCTACACCGCAAGAGACAAGTTCACCGACACCGCCTACGCGCTCGTCTACACCGGTCAGTGTCCTGGTCCCTGCTCCTCTAAACCTGACCTGGCGCCTCTCGCGACTACACTCGAATGTCTGACCACACTATGCCAAAGATACGCGGCTGATTTCACGCACGACGTATTCGGCTAATATGTTATGACACACCAACACCATAAGGGGTTGTTCATTAACTACGTATGAAACGAGTTTGGCAGTTTTTAACTCCCCTACCCTCATGTAAGGTCACACAAGATTCTCGGGTAGCCCTTCTCCCTTCTTACGTAAGATTATATCTAGTTTTACAATAGGATCAATTGCACTCAACAGTAACATTTTGAACTAGTAATCAAAAATAGATCTTGTAGTTGTTTTCCTCAACGTTTTTATTTATTGTGATTTTACTTGTATAGTAATATATTTTTTTTTTGTGTTTGGTGGTGGTACTGTTGGGACCGTTAATAAATCATTTTTCTTTCTTTCTTTCTTTCTTTCTTTTTTTTCTCTTAAAATAAATAACTATCACTGTGTTGGAAATTGCACTTTGCGATTTATAATCTTACGTAAGAATAGCTCTCCAACAAACAAAAACGTCGTATAAGTCTTGACTTGTACGACATAAAATTGGATAGCAGTCTTATAATGGTAATGAGATGACTACTAGGTCCTGTAGACGTCCTTAATTTAACTTATTAGTCGTGCGACGAATATGTCATAATAAACTGGTCTTAACAACGTCGGTAAGACTAAACTATACGACGTTATATTACAGTCTTAGCTAAAACGTTTGTACGACAAGGCAAAAGTCATACTAACGTTATAGTCCATTAAACGTTTTGAACTGACCAAATTAGGTATTTGAAAAACCTTTATATGACATTTATATAATGTAGCAGTTGTATAGACGTTTTAACAGTGACGTTTATAAAACGTTGTACAGCCGTCAATTAGAGACTCTTAAATGACTTGGTTGTTTATTTACGACTCTAATTATGACCTTTATATTACATGATGTCAGTTTCATGTCATTCCCTAACTTTAATCAAACTTGTAGTCGCATTTAAGTGAGGTTTTGACTTTAAAACGTCTAAGCCGCCATATTTGCGGAACGTTTGATAAAAACTACGAAAAATGGAAGCAAAAAATTCGTGGAGAAGACTAAAACGTAGTGGAACATTCAAAAGGAAAGTTAATCGAGATTTCCTTTTATTAAAAAGTACAACGCCAACCACCGTGGCATTGGTCACAAATGTTGAAGAAAAAAAGTGTACAACACATGAACAACAAAAAGGTTCAGTATCAATATTTATTTTATTACTATAAAATATCGTGTGTGATTTTTCCCGATATTGAAATCATTGTTTATCAGTAAATTTTGAAAAGATTAATGTAGGTATATAACTATGAAAATGAATTTAATTTTGATTATATTTAATTTAGTAGGTATTAAAGTTTTTAAGTTAGGTAGTTAGTTTATAGTTGTTTTATTTATGGTTATTTTTTCTTAATATGTGCTTTCTCTTTAATAAATAAATGGATTATTTTATTTTGTTGTTGGAATATAGGTAATGGGTAACTAAATAAAATATACATTCTAATACATGAGAAATAACTCAATGGGATGGTACGTAAGCAAAAAAAAGTTAAGTGAGAAGTTTTGAAATTGTAGGTATGATAATAATATTTTAGTAGAAACAATAATCACATTCGTCTTGCAAAAAATGATTGTACACGGTAAAATTTAAACAGTTGTGGCACCAAAAATCCTTAAAATGCAATAAATCTCCAACTTTATTTTTATTTCTTATAATGAAATGAAATGGCCGCAGTGTATGAAAGTCAATGATACTGTGGCAACCATAGCACTTGTTCGATAATATAAAATGAGTGTTTTCCCATGGCCAAACCAATCTATTAAGAAGTCTAAAATCTGCTCTCGTTAGAAATGTATCTATATCCAAATATTGAACCATATTTTCAGATAAAAGTTACATGAATGTTAAAATATTTTGAAATCTGCACCGCACGTTTACTATGACCGTTATTTCCTGAAATGAGTTTAAAGATAATTAATTTTGGTGAATACCTATTACAATATGAAAAGGGTTTAATTTTTTTTTTGAGTAACCCTAATAGCTAGCTGTCATGGCGTATTGCATGGTTTTGAAATAACCTTAATACAACTTTACGTTTTTACAACGTCGTAAAGAGATAAGTGTGCGACAAAAGCAACATGTCCTACATTTTTAGATATAATTTTTTTTTTATTAATAAAAATATAATGATATTAATGATTTAAACTCAAAATTACGAGGGGGCATGAAAATCTGAATAGTATTCACATAGGCATATTACCATAAAACTTCAATTCCCAGTCGAACTAAACGGCATGAGAGACAGATACCTACCTAAAGTTAGCAAAAGATATGAAAGTTAAATAACACTCACCTTTTATTTCCTTGTAATTATTTATTTTGCACTCAATCTCGAAACAAAACCACAAACACGCGTCACTAACAAGAAGAATAAATAAGAAGTCTTATATGTGTTGTTCCTTGACTTAAATAAAACGTTTTAGTCATTCAAAAACACCTGTACGACCACAATACAACAAACGAGTCGCTGTAAAGTTATGATGCGACTACTGCGCGACGAAAGTGTTAATTCCATAACATTCATATGACTTTTGAATGACGTTAACGAAGTCGGCTTGTGACTTCTGTATGACCATTATATGACAATGTAGGTCGTATAACTGGGGCCATTTTCGCGTTTAGTAAACATTATTATAACGTTAGTGTGACTTAGCTATTAAGATCAACGGTATTAAGATAACGTTTACTAAACTTTTGAACGACGTTAAATTCCCTCCCCCTCCCCCCTCTCTTCTCGGTGTTACCATACGCCACTATGCAACAATAACGATTTCAGGACACATGGCGTAAATAAATGTGGGTTCGAATCCCGTACGAAGCACACAAAACGAATAACTGGAAAAACAACCTAGCAACACATTTGCCGAAACCACGTCACGTTTTGGCATTATTTATTTATTGAAATCACAAGATCAGCCGCGAATTTTGGTTAACTCCCACCGGTTCGGTTATTTGTAATTTCGGCAAATGTGTTTGTAGTAATTAAAACAGCAATTCGGTCGCGTAATTTTGTCAGAGTGTGTTCAGACCCTAAAGATGATCGGTGTATGCGCAGATTGTTAGCGCTCCTTGTACATATGGGCGATGGGTGACAGTCAAACGCTAATATGGTTTTCCAAATCGAGATCTCAACAAATATCTTCGGCATCTTGTTGATGAAAGCTGTATGTTATGTTTACGCAACGTTCATTATCTATATTTTTGTATATTGTTACTTTTTTTTCTAAGCCCCTAAAACAGACGATACCGCTGTGTATTAAATGCCGACGGTACTTGATTTAGAACTCAGCTATCCCGTAATAGCACCGCTAAGGTTTTTGCGAGTTGTCAGACTAACCTGGGGTCCACTAACCGGTGATGGTGTCAGCGTGTTTCTTGTTTGAAGGAGCGGCCGCGGCGGACACGCGCCGGCGCCGGCGCCGCGTGTGTGCCCCCTAACGATCTTACTGCGACGTGCGACGCCGCTTGCCGAGCCGACCACGCTCCCGCGCTACAACACATGTACTAAACACTCGCACGCTCGCTACCTTACTAACTTGTTCATGCTGCATGTCGTTATGTATTCTTGTTTCAATCCACGGTACGTCGTAATTGGGTGTCATTTTTTGATTTTCTCATGATCAATGTTATTTTAAAAAAATGGCTTTGATTGTAAAATTATGAAACAAGGAAACGTAATAATCTCAGTTTGTCGATGTGCTTCGTACTGCAGTTTAACCGTCCTGTTTTGTATGCCTTGTGTGAATACCTCTTTATTTATTATTTTCTAATTAAATAAATAAGCATGTTTGGGTAGTTTCTCTCAAAATAGCAAATTTCTGCGTAATTTATTACTATGGACCTATTGTGTGCTACTGCTGGGTAGAAGGCGTCTTCCCACACGTAAAGAACTAGTCCAACTGGTTGCGCCGCCGCTGGAGGCTGCCGGGGCGCCGCTTTGAATCAGTGGGACTCCATTCTGTGGTAACCTGTAACCGTACACAACTCACCATCACCATGATCAGTCCAGGCTCATGTCAGCTCCGTTTGTCTTCACCCCTGTGGCTTGAGACGTCAAGCGCAGGCCGGTTTACCAAAAATAACTATTTAGTAGTTTATTCCATTCATTGTCTTGTTCGAGAAAACTTCCATCAACCACTAAACGTACTTGAGATAATTTATATCTGATAAATATAATTTTATGTTATTTACAAAATCACTTGTAGCGATTGCTGATTGCTTGTCCGCGTTTATCTGATTCACTGAAGAAGGCACGAACGGGGAAAACGGTTTTGATTTTATTTTATCATGCTATTGGTATACGCGGTGATACGGTCTAATACAAAATAAATATCCCGATGGCTCTCTAATGCGTTCAGATATTTACTAAAAATAATAAAATAGATATATTGAGAAAACGCATTTAAATAAAAATCAGTATTATTGCTCAATACACTTAAAGAAAGACAAAAAAGAAAATCAGGTATCAAGCAAATAGGATTTGTAATTGTTTCAACAATAGATAACAATGTTAGAGTCCAGTAGTGGGTGGCCTGGCGCGTCCGCCGGCGCACGTCAGGTAACCCGACACCCGCGATACCTTATCTGATAGCGCGGAGCTCGCCTCGCCGCCCGCCGCCCGCCGGTCGCCGCGACCATCCCAGTAAGTTAACGGCACACCTTAAACACCAGCAACCATGGCACTCGACTCTATGGTCTATCCGTTCACCAGGCTTGCCGTGGCCGCTGTGTGGTTGATAGGGTGGATAAAACATTAATCTTAGAGTTGTATTTACATCCGCGTTTGCTTATCACCTGAGTAGGTTTTTATCAATTGGTATTTGGATGATATTCATTTGGTATGTGAAAATGTTGTTTATTTATAATTTATAAAATACTCTCGTTTGTATGAAAATAGATTTCATGTTTATATGTAGCGTAGTAGTCTGTTGATAGTTTTCTAAGCATATCCTGCTTCGGTTCGTTGCGCGAGGAAGCCGTCTAAGTTGTGTTCAAGTTACAGTTGAGCGGTGTTTCGCAAACACACTCCCTTCATAACATGTTGGCTGAAATACTTTCAACCAACATGCTATCTAACCAAAACCCAGAAAGAACAGTCACGCTGTACTTATAAGGCTGTTATTAACATAATGACGGGTATCGGCGATAAAACTAATCCCTTGCTACAATAGACATGCCCGTAATCTTTATCAGCTATGTTAAATTAATCAAAAGGGGATAGTAAAGCAAAGTAGTAAAATGCATATTTTAATGACAATCAAAATAAGCCTGACATTTTATTATTGAATGGCTTTGTGGCTTTAATTGATAAAGATATCAATGTTGCGTGCCAGCAGCATATGCATGAAAGCAAAACGGCAAGAGCATGAAAATATTGGGGTGGTCGTCGGACCCCATGCAAGTAGCTCACCGTACACGTATTGCCATCACGGAGCGGGCTGGGATGGGTGGCATTATATCATTACAACAAACCTAAGAGTCTCCCCACATATATCGACGCGCAATCGGGACAAGCTGATAGAAAAAAACCTTTATGTCCACGCAATAAGAGCTAAAAAGGCATGGTTCGACTCGGATCGGCTCGGCCGACGCCTGCCGACCCGTCGATAGATGTCGGGAACATATCAAATTGTTTGCTTGATAATACATCAATGTGCTTGCTTCGCTAACCTAAGGCCGTATTGCCTAACGTTTCTGATGCTCGCGATTGCAATCAAATGACAGTTTTTGTATGCGAAATCTGTTATTTGATTGCGATCATGGGCGTCAAAAACGTTAGGCAATACGGCCTCTGCTTTTGTCACTTATTAGATGAATGTTTTGAAGTTTCGTGTCATCAAGTTAAGTATTAACGCTTGTAGATAATTAGCATTCAGCGTCCAGCGGTTTGGTCGACTGTTTAAAGTTCGCGATCTGAACGGACCGCAGGGAGCAGAATGCATCTAGTGCGACTAGGTCTATAAAGACCTAGATAACCTAGTTAATTAAAGTTGAGTTTGCATGTACTAAATTTTTTCGGGTTATGGGTATACGGGGGTGGGTTCACGTTCATAAATGTTTCAAGTAAATTTTTATCCATTTTTTAGGTGGTCAGATTGACTCCAAATTTGATATGTCGCGTTTTATTCCAATGCATGTTAATTTTTCTGTTCTGTCTCATTTTTTGTGGTAAAGCTCACAACCGTATCTCACACGAGACAGTGAGAGCTGTGTTCGGTAAATTCAGCGCCGGCCTGGAGTAGAGCAAGAGGAGTGGTCGCCCTGGTCGCCTGATGGCTAGAGACGTCATTGTGAAGTTTACAGCACAGATTTAGAAGTTTCGATTTGCTTTCGCAGTGAAAAACTGTAGTAACATCTGATGTTACGGCGGAGTACTTAGAAAACAGTGCTAATCTCTTCTGCATTGCCAACACTATTTTCTTAGTTATGATTCCAAATGAGTGAACTCACTCATTTCGGAGTTGACACATTTCGGCGCGGTCAAAGTAGGTATGGTAAGGGCGTATCTAAACTTCTAAATCTTTGGTTTCCAGTGCAAAATATAAAAATGATGGCGCCCCTACCTTGTTGAAGGGCTAGGGCCGGCCGGCGCTGGGTAAATCGTTAGTATGAGGGGCAGGTGTGAGCGTGATGTGCGATGTGTGTGTGCAGAGGTGGACAACACGGCGTGGATCATCGGCGTGTGCGCGGGGCTGGGCGCGCTGGCGGCGGCGGGCGCGGCCTGGGCGGCGCTGCGCCGGCGCCGGCCCCGCGCCGCGCCCGCACCGGCCGCGCCCGCGCCGCGCGCCACCAGGCCCGTGCCCGTCGCAGACTTCATCGACCACTACCGGCTCATGTCGGCGGACTCTGACTTCAGGTGACGCCACGCTGCCTGCTGCCTGCTGCCTGCTGTTTTATACCACCTTCCCATCTTGCTTTGTTCTACCTGCAATAGGATAGAAAACAATCGAAATCTAAACAACTCGAGTGGTGTATAAGGACCTCCGTATGCGAAAAAGAAAACCACTTTTAAAGTCGATGACTTTGCAAAAATTCCAAGTGATTCCAATCCCTTGATTAATTCTAGCGTATTATTTTAAAGTAGCGATGCGACAGGTTTACTAATGTTTCGGCGAAAATTATTTAGCAGATTATTAGCTCCCAAACTATTTATCCCATATTTATTTAGGCGAAATTTCATTTCCCAACTCAACGGTTCGCACTGATGTCATTTCCCAACTAATGCCTTGATAAATTATTATTATGAAAATTATTACCTAGGGTTTTTTTTTAAGATGTCATTTGTGTTTTAGTCAAATGCATTGATTGTCATTCTTTAATTTTGCAAGCAAATAAGCAAGCAAGCCATTATTTTTTTCCGTTCTGTTACAATTTTATTATATATCATGACTGATATAATTACCTTATGTATAAAAATTGGCCAAATGTTATTTGACAATTTGTTATTTGCCTAAGCCAATCATTTGCTACATAAATGTTTGCCACATAAAAGTGTGTTGAAGTAAAATTTTGCAATATAAAAATGTTGCGAAATAAGAAAAATGCGAAGTAAAGTTATGCCAAGGATTGGTTTGCCAAATGAAACTTCGGCGAAAGGTTGGTTGCTGAGTGAAATTTGGCGAAACATATTTCGCCGAAAAGGCAGTACACCGATGCGGACAACAGTGAAGCGTAGTGGTAGTGTAAGACGTATAGAATCTCGAATAGACGTAGAGTCAGACCGGCGCGAGCTGATGCACCGAGCGACCTCCGCGATCCGAGCTATATTGTAATCATCATTGATGGCGTGTTCCGCAGGTTCAGCGAGGAGTTCGAGGAGCTGAAGCACGTGGGCCGCGAGCAGCCGACGACGGCGGCCGACCTGCCCGTGAACCGCCCCAAGAACCGGTTCACCAACATCCTGCCCTACGACCACAGCCGCTACAAGCTGCAGCCCGTCGACGACGAGGAGGGCTCCGACTACATCAACGCCAACTACGTGCCCGGCCACAGCTCGCCGCGAGAGTTCATCGTCACGCAGGGCCCGCTGCACTCCACCAGGGACGACTTCTGGCGCATGGTCTGGGAGTCCGGCGCGCGCGCCATCGTCATGCTCACGCGCTGCGTCGAGAAGGTCAGTGCCCCGCCCGCACACACACACACACCTGATGACCCCGGTACAGATGGCTCTCAATGACCCACTGGCAGCGGCGTATTCTTTAGGCGCAGACGACGCACTTTGGCGTCGAATATTTTGAAAAAGCTATCACAAAAGAAACTGACTCTCGTTTGAAGCATATACTCATACTACGGCTTGTCTGTGCGTAAAAACATGCCACGTGCATAGGTCCTTACAAATTCTAGGCTTATTGTACTTTTACCTCCTGTTTCATCGTCCATTGATTAAATATATTTGACGGATAAATATGATGCCGTCTCTGTTTGTTTTGTTCGAATAGACGGAGACGGCATTACATTTATCCGTCAAATAAATGAATGGCTGGTGAAATAGCCCCTTAATCTTCGACCATTTGGCGTAGGCGTAGTAATAACAGTGATGTGCGTGTCGCAGGGTCGCGAGAAGTGCGACCGCTACTGGCCGTACGACACGCGGCCCGTGTACTACGGCGACATCGCGGTGACGGCGCTGAACGAGTCGCGCTTCCCCGACTGGACCGTGACGGAGCTGCTGGCCAGCCGCGGCGCCGAGCAGCGCGTCGTCAAGCACTTCCACTTCACCACCTGGCCCGACTTCGGCGTGCCCGACCCGCCCACCACGCTCGCCAGGTGACGACACACATACACACACACACACACACACGCACACACACACACACACACACACACACACGCACGCACGCACGCACGCACGCGCGCGCTATACGGGCTTACTGTTAGCCGCGCGTTTTTTTCTCAAAAATGACCGTAAAAGTTGACATTATTCTTTACATATCAGAAGGTGAAGTGCAAAGTTTATGGTCAGCGAAAAATTAAAAAGTTAAAAAGATTGCAGGCGCCCTAGCTCGACAATAATGAATTAGCGCGCCTGCAATCAGTCACATTTTTTTTAAGTTAAAAAGGCCATGAAAATGTTGGCACAACTTACAGCCAAGTCTAATGGCCGGTATCAGATATTTTGTTGGAACTCCGGACTTTTTCTATTGGGTCTCAAATAGCTTGTGTTGTTTTCGGTGGAAAAATACACCTGCAGTTTATTTTTAATGAAAAAAGGCGGGAAAGCATAAGAAAAATATTCGAATAAAATTAAATTTTATAATATATTTTGAGAAAAAGTTTATACTATTTCAGAATTATTCACCATTTTTGAGAAAAGCTGTATATTAGTCTCGGCTGGAATAGCAATTGCTGGCTTCGTATTAGTTAAACGGACTCGCAAGCTCGTCCGTTTAATACTCATACTCAGCCAGCAATTGCCTACTTCCAGGCCACGACAATAATCTACTATAGTGCAATTTATATTTCCTATAAATGTTAAAAAAGTTATGATCACCCTGACAGTTCTTAAATTTTTCACCGAAAATATTTTTCCCAAATTATTCGTTTTCTAACTGTTTCACATGGACGAACGATTTTTTTTCTCTGGAAGTATTTCTTTATTTATTTACTCTTTTCTCATGTTATACAAAAAAAAGTTAATTATACTTCACCAAACTTCAGGATTATTATAAAATAGTCCTGAAATATATTCTGAATAGTAACCAGTTTCAAAAAAAAAATGGTTCGTCCATATGATAGTCGTAATGGTCGGAGGGCGAGTGGTGTCGTAATGTGGCGGCTGGTGGCTGGCGGCAGGTTCGTGCGGACGTTCCGCGAGCGCCTGGGCGCGGGCGAGTCCCGGCCGGTGGTGGTGCACTGCTCGGCGGGCGTGGGCCGCTCGGGCACGTTCATCGCGCTGGACCGCGCGCTGCAGCAGCTGGCGGCGCGCGCCGACGCGCTCGACATCTTCGGCATGGTGCACCAGCTGCGCCGCGAGCGCGTCTGGATGGTGCAGACCGAGCAGCAGTACATCTGCATACACCAGTGCATCGTGGCCGCGCTCGAGGGCGTCGACCTCGCGCACCACCCCCACCCCCACCACCGCGACCGCGACCGCGACCGCGACCTCATGCACCACAACCAGGCCTTCGAAGGTACGTGCCCGTCCAGGTGGATCGCTATGGCTCGCTCCCCAACTATAACACAAATAAATCGTTCACCGGACGACGGACCTGCGGTGTTGTATAGCTTACGATGAATGTGTGTACATGCACCGGACACCTGTCCGGCGACGAAGCCGTACAACATCTTAAACAACGGTCCTTTGTCCGGTAAAAACAACGCACGTCTACAAGCGGCCTAAGAAACCGTGCCGTCGATTTTAGTGACAAGAAAAGCTACTTCATAGATTTAAATTCCTGTTTGGAACCTGAAAGTTAACAAAAATATTCAGCAAAAAAACTATTAAAAATGAAATTAAACAAAAAATAAAACCTTTAAGTTTTATAAATGCAAATTTCCTTGTCACTAAAAACGATGTTATAGGTCCTCTCCCTCCTCAGAACATCCTTCTATGTTATAATACCAGAATCACCCATGTCTGACCCATGCAAATTGACTAGTCTGAATCCCGCGCCAGAGTAGCGCGGGCGCAGAGTAGTCCTTTTCTTTTCTGTCCAGTGTTCAGAAGGTTCCGTCCGATGCCAATATTTCATCAACCACTTCCTTCCGTCCCTGTAAACTTCGTGTTTCGACTGTTATGAGTTCGATGATTTGCAGTTAAATAGTATTGACCCGATAATGGAAGAACGTGGCCATACTAAATACGGTTATTGCGATTTGAAATCATAAAATTAGGTATATTCTGTCTGACGTAACCTGCCGAATCGACAGACTTACCTAAATTAATATCCAAACTGAACAGCAATATAAATCGAATTCTTTGCAAACTTTTCCAACCACTCAACTCCCACCCGTGGGCAGATGGCGGCAGCTGAGGGCGGCGGCGGCGGCGCGACCCCGGGCTACTGTTGAGTTATTCACCCTGAGTGTTGCCCGCGCCCGCTTGCATCGAGCCTCCACCTCTAGCATGCTCTTTCTGCATCTCTGGTTGCATCGCAACAATCATTTTAACCATTTCCTCCCCAATAACCGAACTCACATGCGTGGAGCACGTGTCGCATCCCGCGGCGCGCTCTGCCCCTTTGCGTTACGTAGAATAGTTTAAAATACTCTTTAGATGTTTGCCGAACTAATGTTGACTGACTGTGGCTGATGTTCGTTCGTGCGCTGCAGGGCTACTGCGGAATTCGAAAATCAAAGTTCTTGTCGTTCGGCCCCTCTGACACTTATACTATTTAATACGAGAGCGAGAGGGACGGTACGACACGAACTTCAATTTTCTGGCTTGCGGCCCGTGTCGGTCGCGCTGTGGTAACGAGCGTGTTTGTTTCAGACGACGAGGGCATCGCCGAGTCGGGCATGTAGCGGCGCCGGCGCGCGGCGAGTACTTAACTGATGTCATACGTTCTCTCGTTATTAAGCTCACCTCTGTATAGTGTTAAGTTTTGTATTCATATATTTTTATTGATTGTACATGGAATGAAATGGACCAATTATCATAATGAATTGTATATAAGTAGATAGTTGTGCGGGTGTTTTTAAGTCTACAATGTGCCGTGACGCTCTCGGCAGTAATTACGTGATCCTGCGCCGCGGCCAAATGCGACGCGACTAGAGGCCGTTCGACGTTTGATGGCGTAATTGGTGCCGACGAGTGTCACGGCAGCTCCTACGTGTTATTGTCGATGTGCCTTGATAAAATCATATTAAAGATACTCCAGAAAAGGAAAAACAGGAGGAAATAGCCATGCCATGGAGGACATGCCCGTCAAACATACGCGCGTCTGTTCGATTATGCTGTTTCATTAATAAGGTTTATTTTCGATTGTGCTGAATGTCTGCTAACCAAAGTGTCAGAAATCAACCTAAAACCATCTCTAAGTTACACAGTAAACTTGACGAACGCCATCTGTTAGACTAATGGAAAGACTATTTTTACTACAGACATTACATAATTAAGGGCAGCGTGAAATTTCCAATACATTATATGTAGAGACTGGGGTATGCCGTCATTGTGAAATTGAATTAAATTGTATTGATGGTAAGAATTTGTAATTTTTAATTTGACACTACTACCAATAGCTATCTAAATTTCACGACGTGTATTGTATTTCTCACCTCAGTGAGCGTTTAGATGACAGCAGTTCTGTTACTAATCAGAACTTAAACGTCGCCTTGTTTTTTCTTTTCTGTGAAATGTAAAATATTTTTATTATTTTGACGTGTATTTTGATGTAATACATTCTTATGAAACGGCAACCATATGCATCTCAAATTTGTACTTAATATTGTAGTTATAATTATCTGGTCAACGGGGTAGAGTTCTGTGATGAAACAGACGTCGCTCTGGGACCTGGTGGCAGCGAACCGGCGCCAGTCCAACCGGAACCAGTCATACACATTTTTAGGGTTCCGGAGCCAAAATGGCCAAAACGGAACCCTTATAGTTTCGCCATGTCTGTCTGTCTGTCTGTCTGTCCGTCTGTCCGTCTGCGGCTTTGCTCAGGGACTATCAATGCTAGAAAGCTGTAATTTTGCACGGATATATATATAAACTATGCCGAGAAAATGGTACAATAAAAAAAAAATATGGTATCCCATAGACGTAAAGTGGGGGTGATTTTTTTTCTCATCCAACCCTATAGTGTGGGGTATCGTTGGATAGGTCTTTTACAACCATTAGGGGTTTGCTAAGACAATTTTTCGATTCAGTGATTTGTTTGCGAAATATTCAACTTTAAGGTGTAAATTTTCATTAAAATCGAGCGTCCTTCCCCCCCCCCCCCCTAAAATTTAAACCGGTGGGTGGAAAAAAAAATCAGGATGGTAGTAAATACATCAAACTTTCAAGGAAAACTATAACGGCTAAGTTTGCTTGAGAATTATTAGTAGTTTTACTCTTAAATAGCAGCCTAAGGTATAAAATATACCTAAACTTGGAAGATTCCGTATAAAATACGAAATCCTTAGAAAAATATTACTTAATTTTTTCGTAATGGCTACGGAACCCTGTTTTGGGCGTGTCCGACACGCTCTTGGCCGGTTTTTTTATTCCTAATTAAATGACAACTGATTGCTTGTTGAAAGAATCGAGAAACTTGAATCGCACACCGGGATGGAACCTTTGCTATATTAATTTCACTTTGACTTGGCAGATGCAACACGACATTTGCAGCGGAAAGTTCCACTCTGGTACGGAATTCAGTTTGTTCGACTGTAGACTGGCTTCGGTCGGTTAAGGTCTCGCTCTCGGCGACGTTGTTGTACGATGTAGCAGCTACACGGCGCGGCCCCCGGCCCCCGCCCCCGGCCCCCGCCCGCGGCTGGGGCGGTGCGCCCTCCGTCCGGCCGCGCTGTCATCCGTCCGTTACATTTCCAGTATTTATATTATTTAGTAGTTATTTGGGAAGATTAACGACTAATAAAGTTAGGGATGACGCATTCTAAATGCTCCGAGTTCTGTGTCTAACATTGTATTAAAAATAATTTAAACTAAGCACTTGTGTAATAAAATACACTATTTTGTACTATTCTGTTGTTTTATTTCTTCTTTTATTTTCTCTTGATAGGAAAACTTCCTCTCTTGTTTAAATAACTTTTTTACTCATCAGTTGGTGCAGTGGTTAACTTTACAAGCGTATACAAGTTTATGGGTTCGATACCCACGGTAAGTTTTGTTAGCCTCAGATCAAATAAAAAGTAGAATACTTTTTATTTGATCTGAGTTGTTAGCAGACAAATATTTGTACAGTAGGTTAGGTACACGTACATACGGTCGAGGAAACTGTTTCGCGTACCAGGGTGGGATATTTTCATAATCAAGTTCGCTATGATTTCTTAGATTAGATTTTTAGAAAAATATGGCTCTGTCCATAAGGGTGTTACCAGACCAATCGATCGACGACGTCGATCAATCGATCGATCGATCGACGTCAATCGGTTCTACCATCGATCGATGATCGATCGATTGGTCTGGTCGAAACAATCGATCGACGTCGACCAATCGGTTCTACCATCGATCGATGCCGTCGATCGATGATCGATCGATTGGTCTGGTAACACCCTTAGGTTTTGCCGTTGTACGGTAAAAAATTCTAGAAAATGAAATATGAGAGGTAATGGTGGATGAACGATGACAGCGCGAAAGCCTATGATTTATTTGGCAGATGTATGAATCGTCAATATGACATTAGTAGCACAAAGGTTCCACCCTGGTATGTACATACAGGGTGTCCCAGAAGTACCACGTCACTGTACCAGACCTACATACGAATGTTTACTTGCATGTGCGTGTCCAGTGTTACGTATTTGTGAATGTAATAGATATATTTATTTATTAACCACAAATTGTGTTGTCAGTTATTATTTTTTCACATCTCATGCTCTTACTTCTCATACTTTTACTTTAGTCTCTGCATATCGGGACTAAAGCTCCCCTTTAATCTCTAGGGATTAGAGATTATTTCTCAATTGTCAAATAATGAGATACGATACACACCTATCATGTACAAAGGTCCCTTTGCAGAATCTCCGTCAGACGGCACATAATGTATTACATATTTTCAAGTTGTCGAATAGGCATGCACCATTTTTTTTCTTCCCTATATTTGGCTGCAGCTGAAAATCAGCGCCGTACCTCAGCATTGCTGAGCTGCCAGCCCTTTCGGCTAGCTATATAAGATTACTTAAACATTAAGTTATGTACCTGATCTATGTATATTACCGAATACACATTTTCTTTCTAGAAAATAAAGCTGATGTAGCGGATGTAGAGAACCTTAGCGCCATCTAGGTCTTCAAGTAAAACAACTGCTACATCCTGCATCGCATGTAGGTACTATCGAAGTTTCTAAACTTGGATGCATAAAATACAACTTCCAACTTTTTTCTTCTGACATAACATCTACCTGGAGAGGAATATTTTTATCGTGCGCCTTCCCCCAGACGTTCATTCATATTCATTACTTAACAAATTTTGTTGTAGAGAGGAAAGCGCACTTTTAGTACTATTCTCCGGTTTTGTGATTGAAAATAATCAAAAAAATGGATGAACTTCGGCGCTTACAGCCGGAAACATCCCACGGAGAATTTGTATGGCTGGATGTTTTTTAATCTTTCACGCAAAAACTACTGAACGTACTTGCATTAAATTTGGCATACAGGTAATATTATACCCTGGATTAACATATTATTATTATTTAGACTCAATTGATAGGCTACCATAGGCGTACGCAGGGGGGGCAGGGGAGGGCTCTAATTCTGTGCGAGCGGAGTCGCGGACAAAAGCTAGTGTAATTATAGCCTTGACCGTTAAGTTTTGCACACGTGACAGTCGTGCACGGGTGCACGCCTATAATTAACGGCTACCGCTACACTTTTGCGCCGAGGGCTGTAGGAAATATATTTTTCGTGGCTTTATTTTTTTTTGCTCTAGCAACACTGTTTTTATACCCCTTCTAACTCGCATGCAGATTATTAAACAATTTCCGAACGTAGTGTGGCATAATGAACTCATACCGTGGTCTTTTATAATGACAACTATTGTCAGAGTCAGTCAGTAGAGGACGCTATTACCGGATACTCTGTACTTTTAAGTGCAATAAAGTGTGACAAATTAAATTAAGTGCTCTTGCATACGTAACAAATCTAAATATATTTTTATTTAATAATATTACAGTGATTTTGTTAACGTGAGATCGTTTTTTTGGTAATAAGTTTCTAGATTGAGACATTTCTAGACAAAGTCAAGCCTTTGTCTTTGTGTGGGTGTAAATTCTTTCAGTAAATCTGTAGTGTGCGTGCAACAGAACTCGCTTGTCGCGTTGCGGTGCTTGTGCTTTCTACAATTTGACTTTCATCGCCTCGTAAGTTTGGGAATTATATATCTTATTGTGTATTTAGTGTCTTAAAGAATCAAGCAATATATTGTGTAGAAGACTTGGCAAGTAATCTGATGAGGAGTCTCAGAATTCGCTGTGATCATTCGATCGGATCGTGTCGATGCGTCACCTTTGTGTGCCATTTCACGAGTTCCGTATTTATATTCGAGAATCTAAGAGCATCTCATGAACAAAGCTAAGGTCACGGGTCCGTGTAAGGAGCGGTGGAAGGCTTCTCGCGAGTTGGCGTTGCGTGCATTATAACCTCGTCTGAGCAGCGATGTAGGGAGGAAGTGGCTCGTAAGCGTCTGCGGCGGCGGCTCCCGTGATTGGCCGCGGATCTTCCTCGTATTGTATCCGCCGTTATTCTCTTTGTGCCATTTGCGAATTACATCGCCGTCTCCTTGTAGCATTCCTTTCTCGACAAACTGGTTGCAGAATCAGGTCAGATTAGAGTAGTGGGTAGTTCCATTTTGGCGTAATAAGGTCTAGGTTTTATGGATGTATGACTAGATGAGAACCTTGTAAAGTGACCTAAAATAAATTAGTCACAGTGCTGATTGAATTTATTTTTTAAAAGTTCAAGTGTAAGGCCACCGGTCAGCTGTTTGCAGACTGGTGCTCACTGCCACTTGCTGTTTTCAATATATTTACTGGCAAAATATTTACAGTCCAATATGCCTACCTAATTATGTTAATATCCATTTGCAAAAAATATTTAACTGCTGTTTGATTTTGATCAATACATTTTTTGGTTGCAACAAAAAACTATGCCATTAGATTTTGCTGCATTTGTAATCATCTAAAGATTATTACTTTCTAGCCTCTACTACTGGATCTAGTTGTAGGCTGTACTTACTAAATGTTCAAGCAGAGATGCTGTCAAAAGCTTGTTCACATAATATCATAAATGTGGAAAAATATATTTCTACATGCTACTTTTATACATTTGTATTATTCTGTACACACTATCCAATAGGTGTGTGACATACAATTTGATGCTGTAAAATAATAACAAACAATGCTCAAAAATAAGTCGCTAGCACTTACTTTACATGATTAGTAAGTTTTTTCAATGTGATATCAATTTGTAAGAAAAGATGGCAACATTTTGTTGGACCACTTAACCAGGTTGGACTGTAGCAAAGGGGGCACAGTTTTTTTTTTACCATAACAAAGTCATAATGACACATATTTTAAGTAATCAAAAATGGCCGAGATAAAGGGACCCAAAGTTTTGAATTTTTTGCAAGGAGCCGGGGAAAGTCATGATGACATATTATAAATGACGTTATTGTATAGAATATGTTAAAATAAGCGTATTTTATTTGATAAAAAAAAAATCTATAATAAAAAATGGCCGAGATATAGGGACCCAAAGTTTAATTTTAGGTACGATGAGCAAAGCGAGGAGTGGTTAGTATGAATTGTGACCACAACGCACGAGCCGAGTGAGCGTAGCGAGCGTGCCGAGGCAGCGGCCGTCGAAGTGCCAGAACCGAATTAAGCCATTAATTTTAGCTATTGTTTGATCAAAATATGTTGAATGCTCATTTTCTTTTTTCTACATCTCCTATCTCATCTGTAGTTGGTCACAGAGAAAAGTACCCCTATTAAAAGATGCTCATTTTAAAGATGCTCTAATTATAACAATCCTTTAAAATATGGCTTATACTAACATAAAAAAAAAATGGTTTCAAATTTTCTAATTTTGCTTGAAATTTTTGTCCAAATTTTTTTTTTATTTTTTATCACTTTTTTGCGAAAATATGGCTATGTATTTTTTGATGCCTATGTTTTAACGCGTTTTAAGCAATAAAAAGAAATTGTATGGTGCCCCCTTTGGTATAATAGTCTGCCCTTAACCACACAATTGGGTTTGCATCATTGAAAAATGTTAGTAAATTTTTGTTGCCAATATTTTTAAACTAAACACACAACACTTGAATTTCTAATCTGAAATAATGTTTAATTACAGACGGCATCCACGTCTCTATGCAATTAGTATTTTTTAACACTTTGTTAATGTCACTAATTTTAAACAATTCAAACTGTCCCAGTACTGTTGTTAACTGCAGCTAAGGACTAAAGGGTTAAGCTAGGTTTGAGCTTGACCGTGTTCAGCATCTTTGTTTTGCTGAAATTTAATTCACAACTACTATATAAACAGTTGCGCAACCAGAGCGACAAAACAAATCAGGTGACACACGGAAATTCCTTGGAAGCTCCTAATTATTTCACAAAATTCTGTGCAGCAATGTTTATGCTGATGACTCATCATATATTTTGCCTGTTTACTAAATTTCACTCCTTGTTTTGAAGAGATTCATCCTATTTTAAATCGCAAAAGGTAGCTTATATGACTAATGCTGATTATTGCTGATTCAGCACACAATTTACTTAAATTGATATTATTATAAAACATTTCAATTTCACATTTAGTATATTGGCATGAGAAGAGATCCCACAACGCCTTCAAGTGTTACCACATTCCTTCAAATATTCTTCTTTTCTTTCTTTTTTTGTTTAACATCTCACAATATTCGGTTGCTTGTTTGCTTCAAATGTTACAAGTTAATGTTGATCCACTTTCATAGGTCAGATTGCCTTGAAATTTGGTATACCCTCCTAACGCCCAGAGTCCTTTATAAAGGACTTATTGTAATTTTAAATCAAACTATCATAAATGACATAAAGTTTGATGTTCATAAATCAAACATTTGACTTGGGCGTTATGAGGATACATAAAAATGTAGGTTGGATATGGATAATAAAGTACAGTCAACAAAAGTACTGTCAGAAAAAAAGCTTGTCTTAGAAATGAAAGTTTTAACTAACTGTTTTTACATTTTACATATGTAACCTTTTGTAACCAATTAAAATAAACCTTGAAGTTACAGTAATAAAAGTTATATTCTCCATTTAAATTCCAAATCTTTTGCTTGCTTGGAGTATTCCTGAATTTTAAATTACCAAATTTTAATGAAAACTCTTTAAATAATTTATTTAATTTATTGATTGATTGATTTATTTATTTAGCTATCGTAAGGTCGCGGGTGAGCAAGGAAATTCTTTAAGTTCATTGAAAACTCTTTAGTTATCTGCATAGATAGAGAATACAGATGAGCAGACTCTCCTTTCGTATTATACTAGTATTAGTTGTTGATCGGAGTCATGAGTTATGATTGCGTCGGCCGCGGCGGTGCGGATTGTTTTCGGGTTAGATCGCGGTCAGGTCGGGCTCGGTGCACGCAGAATGAGGACAGGGCAGAGGCTGCGCCCGCTGCACCGCGGCGCTGGCGGCGGCGGCGGCGGCGGCGGCGCAGGTGCCGCGGATGTGGGTCAATGGTAGCGGCGCTCCATCGAGCGCGGGCCGCGGCCCCGCCGCAACTAGGTCGCGCCCCGCCCGCGCCTCGCCGCGCCCGCCGCCAGCCGTGCAATATGCAGCGACCGGCGTCACCACGCGTGTGCCGTTGCTACAGTCATACGTTCTTGCTGACATCTTATTCGATTTAATCTACCTTTTATATGTTGATTTTTTCTATAGGCTGGAAAACGTAGCAGTCGTAAATTTTTGATTAAGAATCTTATACAATGTTAGGTACTTCTCGATTTCTCTTGGCTGTTATGATTCTGGTTGGCTTCTACAAACATGAACCCGAACCTAAGTCCACTCCACGATAAACTGATGCAGAGCGGTCGATTCGACGTCCTTTAGCAGCAATACACATGTACAAACTTTTTTAACACCAAATAAATCTATTCTATTCTATTCTAATCAATATTGTAGTAGCTGGTGGAGTTGTTTGGTGAAGACATTCAAAGTCCGCCGCCGCCGCAGTTTTTTTAAGGAGTAACATGATGTCGGAGCACGTGCCGGCGGCGGGCGCGGCGCACTTATTGACTTGTTGCCGCGCCGGGCGCCGGCTCGGCCTCCATCCATTATCCTCACCTCACGGCCTATTGTCTGCCGGTTGTTGCCAATGACTTCGAAGCCGCACAACTTACTTCGCGGTACTCGCTCAGGACTCGAGCCATTTTCGGGGTGCTCTTTTTTTCATCTAGGTCTGATAACTTTTGTATAAGCTGAATGCATATCAAATTCCTCTAATTAATAAATGCTGACTTCCATCCAGTCTAATCTAAACCATACATTTCTTTCCACTTTCATCATTAAGTTCCTATTTTAGCAAAGAAAATAATATTTTAACAAAAAAAAAACAGTGCCATACTCGCACAATATTAGGGACTAGATTTACCATGTTATTTTAAAACCCCCTTCACTTTACTTTACTTCAGTTTTTTTAAGTACCTACTACCTACCTACGGAACACTAAAAATGATACTGGTTAAACATCTTTTACTTCAGACCTTGTCGTTCTTAACCTGCGCTGCGGGTGACTCGGAACACAAGTAAACATGTCATGTCTTTTAATAATTACAAAACATATTCAAAACAAAAAATCTGTGCTGTTAATGTGCCAAACACCTGGCGACAGAGCGCCTTACGGGTCGTGCTGGCGGCGGCGCTCTGTCGGCAGACTGACGTCGCTATTGTGAGGCCTAATTAGTGAAACTCTTTTACAACCTAGTCTATCGCCAAGATGTTGCGATTGCGACGCGATTAACCGTGACCCGCCTCAACATTTGACAATATTCGTGGACGCAAAGACGACTAGTGAAACAATGAAAGGTTATCCGGTAAACGAAACACCGGGGCTTCATCTGCACTATAAATAGGCGTGGAGTCCGAGTTGAGTGCACCCGTGCGTGTGCCGTGTAGCACGGGGCACGGAGTCGAGCGCGGCCGATGACTCAGGCTGCTGGCTGAGTCCCACCCGTTGGAGAACAACGAGGGCTCTCAACGTTTTCTTTGAGCGAACGCGATCAAGACGTATTTTGTAACCGAAAACTTACACTAAGGGTACAGGTTTCAGAATTTTTCGAAAAGTTACTTCTACAACCCGCGAAAAAAACTCCGCCACGGTGCTATTACTTTGATTGAACTTTGGATCAACTCTTCGGCCAGCGCGTTTGAAATCTTTCAGCGTGCTCACCGCACTCATAAGGTGTGGTGCACCTAAACTATGCATGAATGCGCTTCTTCAGTTTAAATTTACGGAAACCCTAGTGTCCACCGCGCCGCGCCGCGTCGTTCACGTTACATAAATGCTCGCAGACTAGCACAATATTAATAATATACCTAATAAAAATTAATAAATGTAGACTTTATAATGTCCGACTGATCGTTCATACGAAAACATGTAATTCAATAAATCCCAAATTAAAAGCAACCGATGTGTTTCGATAATCCGATTGCGAATTGAGAGTATGGTACAGTCGAGTTCATAATCTTGTGAGCAAATATTTGATCAAAAATATCTGAACGCGACTCTATTGCAAACGGCAGAAGCGTGTTCAGAAAATTTTGATCATATTTTTGCTCACTACTTTATGAACTCGACTGTACTTGATTTGAGGTATTATTGTGTTATCGGTATCGCGCAGTTTTGCTGTACCTATCCAATCAAATCGGCAAACAGTTGTCTATAGTGTTTTATATGAAAATCAGTCTCGACGGGGCGATGAGCGATTAACGAATATCACGTAGCGGGCGGCGGCGCGGGGCTCGCGCGGCGGGGTCGGCGCCCGCGGCCCGACCCTCGCTCGGGGGTGCTCCGCGTAGTGCAGGGTCGCTGACTCCCGCCTGCCGCTGCAATATGTCGATACCCGGGCGCCCGGGATAGACCCGCCGCCACTCGGGAGTCCCTGCGCCCCCGACGTCGAAATGCGAAACCATGAATTTATAACAATCAAGTAGACAGATGACGGAGTGGTCCGGGCGGAGGCCGCGACCTTGCAGCGGCCGCGCCAAGGTCTCCGCGGCCGTCGACCCGCGACACATCGGCCGCCGCCGCGCCAGAATACTGACGCGCGTCAACGTATTTCGGCATAGCGACTCGCACAATTATAATCTGCCAACGGAAAACTACTCTATGCGTCCCTGACTCCATAAGTTCAAACTTTGACCCCGCACCGGAGCAGAGGTTCAGGTGTACCGGTGCAGGGCGTGAAGTGAGATGAGATGAGCGGCGCGGGCGACGACCGGGGCCCACCTGCCGGGCTGCCGGCCGCCGCCGCCGCAGACAGGCGCGAGCGACCCGTCGCCAACTCGTATCTTAGGTATCCGAGGCTTGTTGTTTGCGCTCCCGCGGGCCGCGGAGTATCGACCAACACACCGGTCGGGGCTGACGCTCGCTCACCGGACGCCGTGCGAGTCGCCGCTCGCCATCGTGCGCGTTACAATACAAGTATTAGCAAAAAACTAGTTGCGTTCCAGTGTGCGTGTGTGCATTAAGTCGCTCCGACGACCTCTCGGCGCGCCGGGATTCACAAAACTCGGTGCTAACATTGCGTCGAGTTTCTCAAAAGTTCTTGAAAAAAGTTAAGCCTGTGCCAAAACTAGCGGCTAGCATGACGTTTCAACGTTATATTTAGTAAGTGTTGTAAAGAATAATGTTACGTAAATAATTGTTTATCATCAGTTTATTTTGTTGATAAATCGCCTTGTTTATGGATCGCGCGAAGTCAGGATTGTTTGCGTTTATTCTCGAATGAGCCTTCAGTATCGTCAGGCGGTGGTTCTTTTCTGCTAATTTGACGATTGATTTTTAGGTAAATTAAAAATTAAAAAATTGTATTAAATTGCATTGTTTACGTCTCTATGCAGCTATGATGAGGCGCCGCCGCCGTTTCACATATAACGAATGGAAAATTGTAGAAATCTGAATTCAGTAGTAAGAGCACACTGCAACAATCAGCTGGGGGTGTGGGCCATAGGGCTGTATGCTGTTGTTTTCAATTATTTTGAGATTATAAATATCACAGGTGCAACAAAATTATAAAAGTGATGTTGCAAACTTTGTGATAACTATTGCAAATTATTGCGAAATTAGGACATGTATTTTAAATGCAAATTTTTGCATGTGGTAGGACCTCGTGCAAGGTCCGCCCGGATTGCTACCACCATCTTGCTCGCTAATCCTGCCGTGAAGCAGCAGTACTTGCACTGTTGTGTTTCGGCGTGGAGAGTAAGACAGCCGGTGAAATTACTGGCACTTGAGGTATCCCATCTTAGGCCTCTAGGTTGGCAACGCATCTGCAATACCCCTGGTGTTGCAGATGTTTATGGGCGGTGGTGATCTCTTACCATCAGGAGACCCACTTGCTCGTTTGCCATCCAGTCGAATAAAAAAAAATACCTATCTAAGTACTTAACAAAACAACTAAGTTATCAAAATATTATTGTAAACTCAAATTGCGCAGCATGCACAAAATGCGACACGCCGCGGGTCGCGCGGGTCGCGCGGGTCGCGGCGCGGCTGCGCAGCCGCAACTCCACAACATGACTACGCCACTCAAACTCAAGTCACGGCTCCCCCTCCATTCTAAAGGATGTCCCAAAAAGGAAGCAAGATTTGAAATTGATGAAAAACACTTTTTTTTTTCGTTATAATATATTTGTATATAAAATCTTGAAATACATAAAATAGGATTATTTGTGGAATAATACGTCAGGCCAATGTCCTCCTAGGCTTTGCTGGCGCATACGCACTCTTTTGTCGAAATTTTCTATGACCATTTTGCATAGATGCGGCTGAATTTCTCCAATGCAGCGTCGAATTTCCTCTTTTAAAGCATTGCCATTTGAACGGCTTGTTTTTGGACGACCAGTGGAATGAACATCATGAATTGATCCACTGTCCCTGAATTTTGCAACCACTCTGCTCACAGTTGATGAAGTCAAGTCAATATTCCGACCATATTTTGCACGGAATTTTCGAACCGTACACGCCCAATTTCTTTTGAAATATTGTTGAACGCGTTGATCTTTCGTAAAACCCGCCATTTTTACAAACCCTAAATATTCAGCTGTCAAATAGTTTTTTTTAGGGTTGCCAGCGCTAAAATACAAAAATGGCGGCAAATTTAAATGTTGCGTCCTTTTTGGGACACCCGAAATAAGATCCTGTGCACTGCACCGGAATTTTTACTGTGTTGTTGCAGCGGCAATGTGTCGTCGTTCGTCGAATATTAACCCCAACTTGGGCCTGCGTGACCTTCAGAGAGATGCATCATGTTTTCCTTAAAGCGGGTTGTGTTATTTTTATAATTTGGAGGATAGAACTTATATATGGTGTACATAGAAGGTGTTGTAGTAAATAGCAGTTCCATACATTCAGCGATCAGAGGCATGTGAATTTTTTTGGCTTAACACATTAAGCGTTAAAAATAAACTACTTCATTAATATTATTATTCAATTATCAAATTGAAATGTATATGTAGGTAAATAATATATTCAAGAGTACGTACAACATTAATCACGTGAAACAGGGCCAAAACTAGTGCGATGACGGTAACGTTTAATTACAGCTAATTATCATTGTCATTTAATAATGATAATGAGGTCATTATAATTTATTTATAATACGAGTTATCATTGAATTCTTTGTTTATAATTGAATTGAACGCGCTTCCTCCGCGGAGCGCCTCGTTTCTCCTGCGATTCGCTTCCATTAGGTACTTGTCATCCTCGATTCCGTTCAAATAATGTAAGTCTGCAGTATGGAAAATATGTCCTTTACATCTTACAGGTCCTGTTGTAGCTACCTACAATAGGACCTGCAGGGCTACTACGAAACTCTAAACTTGAAGTTCGTGTCATGCGGTCCCTCTGACACTTATACTATTTAATACGAGAGCGAGAGAGACGGTACTATACGAACTTCGAGTTTCGTAGTAGCCCTGCTGTAGATTAGGAGTAGTTTGGTAACGTACCTACTCGTCCGGTACCAGTTTATGGGTTTGTGCAGAAAGGTGCCAGATTTATTACGTTCGGTAATGTTTGTCGGTGTTCCTCACAGAACTAATAAAATAAAAGGAATAGTATGTAATAGTAAGTAAAGTTGTCTTGCGTATTTCTTCTTACAAGCAATGTCGCCACTTTTTCCTCTCCTACTATCGCGCTGTCATTGCGCGAGATTTATATTCCTGTTATCATTAGTTGAGTGGTGGTCCTGACTGCTGCTGCTGAGTGGCACCGGCTAGAGTTGATGTTGTGTGTGGTCGCAGGCTTTCGTGCGGAGGCGACCTGGGTCGACTGAGCACGCAGCTGGCGGGGGCGGGTGCGGCGGCGGAGCGCGCGGACGACCGGCCGACAAGACGGACAGCGCGCGGCAACCGGGGCCCGTGCTGCGAGCCTCGGGGCGGACTCCTGTCCCCCCCCACAGGCGCCGCTGGGTCCCGCCCTCTTCTCTAAGGGAACACGATGTGCCCGACGGAGATGTTAAACACGACATCATATTCCGAAAGGTAACTAGTCTATTCTAATCCAGTCTTTATTTTAGAGTCTCTGAACTCTCTTAGAGGCTTGAGCCGAGCAAACAGCTTCATGTCCACACTAATACACAATGCAACACAATACAATGTGTAAAACAAATATTTTGAATAAACAATTTCAATAAGACAGAAAAAAACGTTGATCGGCTCCGCTTCGCTCTTTTGCGTGGAGATTGAGCTTTTTGTATCGGCTTACTAAATGTGAGGAGACTCTTGTAATATGCATTAGTTATAAAAGAAACTTGTTGACGAAAAATCAAGGTTTGTAGTTTTTTGGATGTTTAGGTAATGAACTGTCAAGTTCAAGCCTATTAGTATTCACTATTCACCTCGCGTCAACGCCTAAGTAATTTTTAAAAAAGCCTGGAATTTTTGTCGACATCGTTTTCGTTGCGCCATCTGCATCTCGTAACATCGGGCCGGACCCGGAGCCGGGGCCGCGCCCGTTGAGCCTCCGCCGCCGCCGCCACTGACGCTTCCGTCGCGCAGGTCCGCGGCATCCTCAACAAGCTCACGCCGGAGAAGTTCCAAAAGCTGAGCGATGACCTGCTGGGGCTGGAGCTGGACTCGGACAAGGTGCTGAAGGGCGTCATCCTGCTGATCTTCGAGAAGGCGCTGGACGAGCCCAAGTACTCCAGCATGTACGCGCAGCTCTGCAAGCGGCTGTCCGAGGAGGCGCCCAACCTCGAGCCGGCGCCGCAGCCCTGCACGTTCCGGCTGCTGCTGCTCAACAAGTGCCGCGCCGAGTTCGAGAACCGCGCGCAGGCCTTCGCCGCCTTCGAGGAGCGCGCGCTGGCGCCCGAGGACGAGGAGCGGCGCCATCTCGCCAAGTGCAAGATGCTCGGCAACATCAAGTTCATCGGCGAGCTCGGCAAGCTGGAGATCCTGGCCGAGTCCATCCTGCACCGCTGCATCCAGAACCTGCTGGCGCGCCGCGCCGCCGCCGACCACCACGAGGACCTGGAGTGCCTGGCCCAGCTGGTGCGCACCTGCGGCCGCGTCCTCGACTCGGAGCGCGGCCGCGGCCTCATGGACCAGTACTTCGCGCGCATCGAGACGCTGTCGCAGTCGCGCGAGCTGGCGCCGCGCATACGGTTCATGCTGAGGGACGTGGTCGAGCTGCGGCGCGGCGGCTGGACCCCGCGCGCCGCCGTCAGCGCCGAGGGGCCCGTGCCCATCCAGCAGCTGCGCCACGACCACGAGCCGCGCCGCGACACGCGCCACGACCGCGACCGTGACCGCGACCGCGACCGGCACGGCGACGCGCTGTTCCGGTCGCACCGCTCGCGCCCGCTCGACGACGTGCTGGCCGGGCTCGCGCTGCAGCCGCCCTCGCGCTGGTGCCGCCGCCCGACAAGCTGTTCGGCAACGGGTTCGGCGGGCGCGACGCGTTCCGGCAGCGCTCGGCGCCGTCCGCGCCCTCGTACTACGCGCACCAGCGGCCGGCGCACTTCGGCAAGCACGCGGCCGCCAACGGCAAGGAGCCGCCGCGGCTGCACAAGGCGCGCCTGCCGGCCGCCGGCGCCGGCGCGCTCGAGGACGTGCAGATGCGCCCCGCCGCATATTCGCTCATGTTCACCGCCTCCGCCAACCGCCTGCCCAAGCAGCACGCGCCGGCGCCGCCGCTGCTGCTGCCGCCGCCCGCGCCGCAGAGTGAGTACCGTCAGCCTGCTATACATCCTTCTACTCGTCTGTGTTTTCATTACTCTGATTCGAACGATTCACCTTTTTTTACTTTTCAACCCCCGACGCAAAAAAGAGGGGTGTTATAAGTTTGACCGCTATGTGTGTCTGTGTGTCTGTCTGTCTGTGGCACCGTAGCTCTTAAACGGGTGAACCGATTTGAATGCGGTTTTATTTATTTATTTGAGAGCCGGTTTTCTAGCGATGGTTCTTAGACATGTTTTATCAAAATCGGTTTAGCCGTTTTTGAGATATTGAACTTTGAAGTGACAAAGTCGGAGGTTTTCCAACTTTTTGATGGTAAGGTTATGTTTAACGCGCCCGCCTCGCGCCTCGCGGCGACATATACGAAACTGACTGGTTTTGGTACATTAGTAAAACATCTGAGTTAGCTAGACGTGATGCACGGTACACTCAGAATAGTGGTGGCATTGGCAAGCATCGCCGGCTATAATACCTACACGTCTGTGCTCGACACTAACAAAGGTTTCATATAAATAAAAAATCTATTCTCTTACATAATGGAATGCACACATATCTAAACAAAACACAAGATATTTAATAAACTAAATGATGGAGAGTGGAGGTTAAAGATATGTGTAATATAAATAATCAATATATTGATGTGTACGTTGGTGCATTGCAGAGAGCCTGGGCGCGGGCGCGGGGCTGCCGGGCGGCGCGCTGCTCAAGGAGCCCGCCATCACCATCAAGCCCGCGCCCGACAAGAGGGACAAGCCCAAGAAGGATAAGGTGCGTCCCCCACCCCCACCCCCACCCCATCACACGGGCTTCACTTACCAAGCTGTGCCACTACATCGTATTTGCCGGCTGAATATACCTACGAACTAACATATTCAGCAGTCTTAATGCCTTATTCATAAAAAGTTAGAGCCTCCTTGAAGGCTCCTTGAAGGCCCGATGCTAAAAAAGATGATTCATAAACGTCTGTTAGCGCTAATCAGTCGATCAAGGCTCTGCTAAAGTTAGAGGACCGTAGACCCTCCCTTTATCTCCCTGCTAAGTCACAAAATGGCCGCCACAAGTTTGAACAGCTGACTTTGACAAGAGCAAAAAACCATACCGAAGATATTTTTAGTGAAGGGGGGTTACGCAAAGATTAAAAAAAAATCAGGAAAAAATATATCAGGAATTAGTATTTAAAAATCCTCTAAATTAGGTAGTTCTTACTGCTACTTTACTAACAATAAATATAAAAAAATAAAATTAGGATGATTAACATAATTACGACTTTTTGCACTTAGGTACAACATAAACATGCGGATCGGAAATGGCGGGAAATCAAACATATCGCTTTTTAAATTTTTTTCTGCTAATTTGCTGTCACTGCTGTCAATTTTTTTTTTAACTATCGGGATTTTTTTGAATAAGGCTGCTGGTACAGCCTTATTCAAAAAAACCTTAATTGAGGTTTGATCGGTCTGTTACTTAGCAGACTGATTAAGCTTGTTAGACGGTTGTCAAGAAGTATGATTCATAAACGCTTGCTAGCAGTCTGCTAGTTGTTGAGCTGCTGATAGACGGATCAGACGCGTTATGTTGGCCATCTTGACAAATCAATGACAAAAAATGGCCTCTTCGATAATTAAAAAAATAATAATAATAACAAGCGACATGTTTGTTTTCCCGCCATTTCCGATCCGCATGTTTATGTTGTACCTAAGTGCAAAAACCGTAATTATGTTAATCATCCTAATTTTTTTTTTTTTTCAATATTTATTGTTAAAAGTAGCAGTAACAAAAACCTAATTTAGAGATTTTTAAATACAATTCCTGAAAATATTTTTCCTGGATTTTTTTTTAATCTTTGCGTAACCCACCCTCACTAAAAATATCTTCGTATGGTTTTTTTTGCTTCTGGCCAAAGTCAGCTGTTAAACTTGTGGCGGCCTTTTGTGACTTAGCAGGGAGATAAAGGAGGGTCTACGGTCCTCTAACTTTAGCTTAAGAGAGCTTGATTGACTGATGTAGCGCTAA
>NC_133473.1:22725107-22795872 GCF_025370935.1 Choristoneura fumiferana
CTCTGCGCTATTAATTATAGATCCAGTCAAAATAGCATTGAAGTCTAGAAGGTCACAAGAAGAAGGATTCTAAACATTTTTTGTGAAGTAATAATGATGATGATGATGATGAATAAAAGAAGTAAACAAGATGAAGTCTAATTTTTGTTTATTTTTGTAAGTAGATTAATATGTAACACAATATTAGTAGCAATTTGCTACATAATATTAATTCGATTTATATTTATACATTTTAATAACTTGTTTCATGGACTTCATCCACTCTCATTCCCCGTTTAAAAATATTGTACTCATAGCTCCTTCTATGAAGTTCACCTTTTTTCCATTCCCAAATTTCATCAAATTTGTTGAAACTAAAAAATATTTATAAAACCTCCATTTTCTTGCCAGAAAGTTGTTTACCTCTGCCTCTTTATGTATATATTTATAGGAAGACTTTTCTGCGTTTGGCAAAATACAATGACAAGTCAAAAAAAACGTCCAGCGGCGGTGTAGCGGTATAGCACGCGGCACGGAATGCCGAGGACCTGGGTTCGATTCCAGCGCTGGTCTTTTTTCTGTTTTTCTATGAATTTATATTCAGTTGTATTTCTATATTGGGTTTTACGGGATGAAAAAATACACAAAGATTCCAAAAAACCAATCTTAAGTCAAAAAAGCAATTTCTTTTTCCCGCGTAAAGCGGTGCGCTCAAAGTTGCAACACTACATCGGTCTTTCTTTTGTGCAGAAATGCTTTACCCTTCATAAGGCCCCCAAACAAATTTTTATACGGCTCCGCCAAGGCACGCTAACGCCAATGTTCCAGTACCACCTGTGCGACATGCATGTTTTTAATTTTTATCACATTTGTGAGCAAGAGTTTATTAGGTACTATTTGTAATTCAAAATTGCCTATACGTTTGGCGCAGCTTGAGCAGACTCATAAATTTTCACAATAACTGAAATGGCTTTTTTGTTTGTATTCGCCAATCAAACACTGTATATCCCTCCTATTTTTCCAAATGTAATAACTTATTCCCTTTTCACTTCCAGTCATCTCCAGCAGTCTATTGCCTCTCACCATTTCTTCACCTGTGTCCAAGTACAAGCCAGCAGAAATGGAGGAAGAAGATATAGCCTCAAACGTGCCATCACCCGCCATGTAAGTAAGACTCCTTGGGCCTAGCTGTAACCTAATGTTGTTTACTAAAAACTATTGGAATGTTTTAGCTCTGTATAAAAACGACTTATCAATCATTGTGATGTCACATGACAGCTGTCAGTGTTTTTGACTTTTTGCATCTTGTTATTGGACGTCCTTCCGTCCGCCCTCTTGCTCTCTGACTCGCAACTCTCGCATCGTGATATTGTATTGTCATAAAACTTAATCTGTTTGTATATGGTTAATCCTTATAACATTATTAAACAGCAAGTTCATCTTTTTGATCTCCGTGATTTTACTTGCTGCCGCTACATCTTTTTTCGTTCCCTGGATCCACGTACTCTTGTAATAGGTTATGGGCCCAGACCTCGCGGTTAGAGAAGAAAGAAGCCCGCACTCATACACGAAGGATCATCATCAATCATGGATGAAAATGGTGAGCACATTTCTAATCATTCCAACACGAACGTGCAAAATTCCAACACGAACGTGCAAAATTCCAACACGAACGTGCAAAATTCCAACCCTAGTGGTGTGACTAGTATGGTGTATGGCGGTGTGCAGATTGATCGATTGGATGGCGTGTCTAACTTTACTTCTTGGAAATTCCAAATGAGGATGGCATTAACTTTGGAAGGCTTGTGGCCCTGTATCGATGGTACTGTGGATGATGCGGCACGTGACCAACGTGCTTTGGCACGCATCTGTTTGGGTGTAAAGCCGTGCTGTTTCCAGTATGTGCGTGACGCGAAAACTAGTAAGGAGGCTTGGTTAAAACTCAGTACCGTTTTCGAGGACAAAGGACTTTACCGACGAGTCCTATTGTTACGTCAGCTTCACCGAGTGGATTTCAGCAGCTATACCTCCATGACTAACTACATTGAGGCAGTTATGAATCTCGTTCATCAATTAGAAAGTATTGGGAAAACAGTGGATGACGAGGAAGTGGCTGAATTATTGCTTAGTAGCTTACCGCAAGATTATGATGCTTTAGTTTCTAACCTAGAAACAGCGTGTATGGCGAAGAAGTTGTCAAGTGAACTAGTTAGGACAAGATTGTTGCAAGAGGAGTTGAGGAAAGCTTCTTTGTGTGAAAATGTTCCTGTAGCTGGATCAGCATTTGTATCGAGAGACGGTTCCAAACGCTTGATTATATGCAATTACTGCAAGCGCCCCGGACACATCTCGGCCAAATGTTATCGCCGGAAGAGGGACAGCAAGAACAAAGAAAATAAAACGTCTACTTTCTTCGCTCCTGCCTTCTTGGCACATGACCAAGGATGGTATATTGACAGTGGTGCTTCTACCCATATGTGTAACAATAAGGACTTATTTCATAAATTGAATAAATGTAACAGTCATCATAAAATTACTATAGCAAATGACACCCAACTCCAGTGTGAGGGTGTGGGTGAAATAGAATTGAACACAGCGGTAAGAAAAATTAATGATGTATATTTTGTTCCTAAGCTATCAGCGAATTTACTGTCTGTTAGTAAATTGGTACAGATGGGGCTCACAGTTACTTTTAACAGAGAGGGTTGTTTTATCTTTAGAGAGTGCAGGGTGCTAGGTCAGCCTGTTGCTTCAGCCACTAATAATAGAGGTATTTACAAATTAGATCAGAATAGTGAATGTAATTTTTCGCATCAGGTACATTCTACGCTCCTGTGTCCTAGACAAGAGCAACAGAATGTCACAGATGCAGCTGTGCCAAAATTGCCTATTGAAATATGGCACAAAAGGCTAGGTCATCTTAATTTCAATGATATGAAAGTTTTGCAGAATGGAGCTGCTCATGGTGTTTGCTTTCAGAATGACAATCAGCAGCAGCTACGCGAGTGTGTGGCGTGCTTTGAGGGGAAGATGTCAGCGAAGCCGTATCCAGTGGGCAAGGCTAGGCGAGCCACGCAGCCTTTACAGCTCATCCATTCTGACGTGTGCGGACCCATGCCAGAGGCCAGCTGGGGGAGGCGAAAAGTTTTGTTACCTTCACTGATGACTTTACAAGAAAATCTTTTGGATACCTGATCAAGAATAAAACTGAGGTAATGTCATGTTTTATTACATTTAAAAAGATGGTTGAGAAGCAGCTGGGCTTACCTATCAAAGTGTTACGTTCAGATAATGGGGGAGAGTACTGTAATGCCAAATTTGAACAGTACCTAAAAGATGAAGGTATAATTCACCAAACTTCGGTTGTTTATTGTGCTCAACAGAACGCTGTCTCGGAACGTTTAAACCGAACGCTTGTTGAGAAGGCAAGATGTATGTTGCAGGAGGCAGGTCTCAGTAAGAGATATTGGGGTGAGGCTATAATGACTGCTATTTACATAAAAAATAGATGCCCAACTTCAGCTTTAGCAGGACTAACTCCGGAGGAGAAGTGGACCGGGTCAAAGCCAGACCTTAGTCATCTCCATGTCTTTGGCTGCATCGCATACTCTCTCGTGCCTGAGCAACGACGCCGTAAGTTTGACGCGAAAAGTAAGATGTACATTTTCGTTGGCTACAGTGAGACGTCTAAAGGTTTTAGGCTCATGAACCCCAGTAATCCCAGACAGGTCCTAGTTTCGAGGAACGTAGCTTTTATAGAGAATAAATATTTTAAAAATGTGAGAGATGTCAATCATTTTAATTTAAATGACAGTCATAATTTAGTATTTTATGAGTCTATTTGTGATAATGACATCAGTGATATTAATTCTAGGTTGAATAATATCAATAATGTAGGTTCTTCTGAATGCGCCAAGCTGGATTCTAGTCTTAGTGTTGAACCGAATCTTAGCGGCGGTTGCGTGCTGGATTCTAGTCTTAGTATTGAACAGAATCTTAGTAGTAATTGTGAGCTGAATTCTAGTTCTGGTAATGAGCTGAACTCGAATAGTTCTAGTCATACTTTAGAGCCGAATTCTAGTCCATTGGGTCAGGGATCGCCCAATTTAATTAAGGAGACCACTAATAATGATTTGTCTGTGATTTCAGATTCTGGAGAGGACTACTGCACAGGCAGTGAGAATGAGGCCGGCTCCGCCTGGTCGCCGCAGAGCGCGGGTTCGCATCATGTGTGCGTGACCTCCCCTGCTGGCTCGTTAGAGAAAGAGGACGCGTCACTTGGTACGTCAGCTGTTGACGCTCGTCCAGTCCGTAGTAGTCGCGGTAAACTACCACAGAGGTATGATGATTTTGATGTAGATTTTTCCCTTGCGGCGCAAAATTTTTTATTGGAGGAGCCGCTTACATTTGAGGAAGCTATGTCGAGTCAAAATGCGCAGCAATGGCAAACTGCTATGCAATCAGAATATGATTCTCTCATTAGTAACAAAGTATGGCAGTTAGTAGACAGACCACCTAGAGAGAATGTTGTAAAATGTAAATGGGTCTACAAAATTAAATACAATGCTGCTGGTGAATTAGATAAATTTAAGGCTAGATTAGTCGCTAGAGGTTTCACACAGGTTCCAGGTATAGATTACCATGAAACTTTTTCCCAGTGGTCCGCCACTCAACTATGAGAATTTTATTTTCATTGGCAAATGAAATGAATTTAGACATAAGTCATGTTGACGTCACAACTGCATTTTTGAATGGCGAACTCACTGAAACAATTTATATGGAGCAACCTCCAGGTTTTTTATAGGTGATAAAGTATGTTTATTATCAAAGGGTATATACGGGCTGAAGCAGGCTAGTAGGATATGGAATTCAAAAGTCCATGCTTTGCTTTCAGACAACAATTACAAACAAAGTAAATGTGAACCCTGTGTGTACACTAGTAGATTAGGTAATGATATATGTTTTATAGCGCTCTATGTTGATGATTTTTACATATTTTCTAGTCAAAATAGTTGTATTAAAAGTAAATTATTGAATTTATTGGAAAGTAATTTTAATGTAAAGAACTTGGGTGAATTGAAAAGCTGTTTAGGTATTAGAGTCACCCGTGATAGAACTAAATGTATTTAAAATTAGATCAATCCGAATATATAAATAAATTGCTTTCGAAATTTGGCATGCAAAATTGTAAGTCTGTGGCTACACCTATGCCTGTAAATTGTAAGTTATGTTTTTCTGAAGGTGAAAATTTATGTGATGAAAAATACAATTATAGGCAGTTGATAGGATGTCTTATGTACTTGTCAGTCTGTACAAGACCCGATATTTCCTATGCATGTAGCCAGTTAAGCCAGTATAATAACAGTTTTAGTAAATCTCATTGGCTCGCAGCAAAGAGAATATTGCGGTATTTAGCAGCAACAATTAATTATTGTTTATGTTATATAAAAAGTGATAAATTGTGTTTGACAGCATATACCGATGCCGATTGGGCCAATGATCCCGTTGATCGTAGATCATATACTGGGTTTGTTATAAAGCTGGGGAATAATGTCATTAATTGGGAGTCACGAAAGCAACGGTGCGTAGCTCTATCTTCTACTGAGGCGGAATACTTGGCAATCGGAGACGTATGTAAAGATTTGAGCTTTCTTAAAAATTTCTTAGCAGAGATTATAGTTAAACAATTTGATATGATTGTATTTAATGATAATCAAAGTGCGCAAAGAATCCTAGAGCTCAAAGAATATTGTCACAAACGTACAAAACATATAGATGTGAGGTATCACTATGTTAAAGATCTAATTAAAGATAATGTCATTTCTGTTAAGTATATGCCTACTGATAAGATGTTAGCTGACATATTGACCAAACCCCTTGGCTCTGTGAAACATAGAGACTTTATGAATGCAATGAATATTGTTAACATTTAATAGTTCTTTTGGTTGCATGTGTTCATTAATAGTTTGGATTGTAGTCATGTCTCTTTATACAGTTGATTTTGCACATTGTATTCTTGTGTGGTAGAGTCGTTTTTGAGACATAGAGGGGAAGTATTGGAATGTTTTAGCTCTGTATAAAAACGACTTATCAATCATTGTGATGTCACATGACAGCTGTCAATGTTTTTTGACTTTTTGCATCTTGTTATTGGACGTCCTTCCGTCCGCCCTCTTGCGCTCTGACTCTCGCAACTCTCGCATCGTGTTATTGTATTGTCATAAAACTTAATCTGTTTGTATATGGTTAATCCTTATAACATTATTAAACAGCAAGTTCATCTTTTTGATCTCCGTGATTTTATTTGCTGCCGCTACATCTTCTTTCGTTCCCTGGATCCACGTACTCTTGTAATAAAAACTAGTTTCTATTAAAGAGGTTTGAATTTGGAAACTGTTTTCTTTCAGGTTCACGGAATGTGACGGTAGTTCTGCAGGCGACAGAAGCAACTTTCGGCGTCCTACAAACGGCACCGATATTCGCGGCCTTTAACCTGGGTAATGTTCATTCCCTTATATAGTCAAATAATAATAAGACTTATTATTTGTTCGTAGGGTGATACTATTACCGGTCCGGATAATACCGACCTGATTTTCGTATACATACATGACATACATAGACGCCCATAAAAAACTCATGTCAGTTTGAGTTTGGCCGGTAAAAGTGTCACCCGATTTGAAGACGGTTAGTTTGTAAAATTCAGAATTTCATTTTTATTCTTATCCTTATTCTTATTATTTTTCCAGGTAGCGAGAGCGAAAGTGATGACGCGATGATGATGACGCAGTAGCCCTACCCGTCATCCCGAGAGTATTCAGGGCTACACTGGATACGTCAGAGAACGAGCCTATAGATACGATTCAGCTGCCGCAACAGTCCTCGTTGCCATATCCCACCTTCCCTGCCGAGTACCTTCGTCATCCACACCCTGTTCGAGCCAAACGTTTTTTTGATTTTAGGTGGAGTCCATTTCCAATCCTCCAATTCAAAGTGACTTGAGGAGGGAATTCTTCCAACATCAATGTTTGGTCCGACACTTACAAAACTGACCCGTATGAAATATTTGTTCACATTTGGGATCGGCAGTTTATGGAGCATATAGTCTCGGAAACTAATAAATATGCTCAGCAGTTGCGACCCAGTTTATCCTTAACAACAACATCCGTCCCTCTAGTCGCATATGCGACTGGAAGGACACTTCAGTCGATGAACTGTACGTATTCTTGGCTATAACTATAGCGATGGGTTGTAGCTAAGGGTCAGGTGGTGGATTACTGGAATAGCGATGAGAGTATATTTATTACGCCCGGGTTCCGCTGTACATGAGTTTAAGGCGATTTCAGCTCCTCCACAGATGCCTTCATTTTCGTGATAATAAAGATATGTACAAACAGAACCTGAGTCATTCCGAGGCCAAACTATTTAAGATCCAGCCCGTACTAGATCATTTGAACAGTGTCTTCCAGTTCATATATAACTTGCAACAGAACATTGCGCTTGATGACTCTGTTGCAGTGGAAAGGATGTTGGAGATCAATCAATTATCTCGAACAAAGCTGCAGCTTTAGGCATCAAAACCTACGAGATCTGTGAATCACAAACTGGCTACTTGTGCGGTTTGTGGTTCACGCACGTAAGCGTTCAGTAACAGCGGTTCCTGACTCGGATCCGCTACAAGCATTCATACCGAACCTTGTTTTGACGCTTGTACAAGGGCTCGAGAACAAGGGCCACACGTTATGGATGGATAATTCTATAATTCACCGGCTCTAGCCCGAAAGTTAAAATCGCTCGGTTTCGACTGCGTTGGAACACTACGTACCAATCGTCGGTTTGTACCAACAATGCTGGCAGATGTGACCAGGGCGAAAATGCACCCGGGTGAGATCATTGGCTTGACCTCAGGTGATGTCGATCTCTTGGTATGGAGAAATAAACAACCGAGTGGCGATGATCTCTACGTACCATGGGAACGCTACCGCCGAAATCAAGGGGATACCAAACCAGCTGTGTGCACGACTACAATTACATGATGGAGGCGTGGACAAGAAGGATCAGATGCTGGCTGCATTTCCCATCGAGAGGAAACGGACAAAGGTGTGGTACAAAAAATTGTTCCGCCGTCTCCTGAACGTCTCCGTCTTAAATGCATATGTAATATGTAAGCATAGCAAGCCATTTCTCATCGCTCCTTCCGAATGTCTCTCGTTCAATCTATGTTAAAACACCATCTCCCGGCACTTTCCTCCTGTAACTTTATTGCAAGGCCTGCGAAATGTCTATTCCGTCAGGGACCATCATCTGGCGGAATACGACTTGGACCCGAAGCTTAAAGGCCGAAAAACGGCGACTATGTGTGGTTTGCAAAAAACGGGTCACTACATACTGCGTTGGGTGCAATAAGGCTGCATGCCTGACTCGATGTTTTGTATCTATTCATTAGTCTATTTTTATATATATATTAATATACTCAGTCGCACAAATTTGGCCCACCCTTCATACAAAATTACCGATTTTGCATATACATTTGAGGGCCAGATTTTTTGCCGTTCAGATATTTTAATGTGACAACTTATTTTATTTTAAGTTTAATAAACGTCTTTGGTACGTAGGTACTTGCCTATTTTTATTACCCGACTGCCCGAAGGAGGGTAATGTTTTTCGAGCGTATGTATGTATGTATGTCCATTTCTTTGGTCCTCGCTGCAGCCTAAACGGCTAGACGGATTTTAACACATAATGTATCATTGGATTCGTCATATCTGTCGGAGTGACATAGGCTATATAATATTTCAATAGGGCGTCTGCAAAAAAAAATGGCGGACGAATAAAAAAATATATTGTATTGTAACAATATGGGTATCAAATGAAAGCTAATAATTAGCCCATTCTAAATATAGATGGGTTATAATACTTTGAATCTACCGTTTTCAAATAAATATCAAAAAAGTGTAAAATAAACATTAAACTTAAAAAATCAGAAAACCCGACTGCCAAAACTAAAAGGATGAAAATAACCTAGTGGTCTAGAACTCTGTTAAGTAGCTAATTTAAAGTTCAACAGTCGGGACCCATTTAAATCGTGACGCCCAAAAACTCTTAGTAATGGGTTCCGACTGTTGAACTTTAAATTAGCTACTTAACAGAGTTCCATACCACTAGGCTTATTTTCATCCTTTAGTTTTGGCAGTCGGGTTTTTTGATTTTTTTAATTTAATGTTTTTTGTATAGGTATTGAGTTTTTTCTCTAGTACTAGTGTATTCCTTACATGTCAACATGTCTTCATGAGGGGGCAGGAGAACATGTACGAGTAAACATGCACAATAAAACATTGAAATTTATTTATTTAAAATAACTTCTTCTCTTTTGTCGCAGAAAGATATATTAATTTTATTAAAATCAATGAGTAGAAAAAACCTATTGTTTTTTTACACGAAAAAGATCATACTAAGTATTTAACACTATTTACAAGGTTTATAATACAGTTTAAAATTTATTCACACTAGTCGAGCTTCTTATTATTTAATACACAACATAGGTACGAAGTCCGCCGAATTTCCCGCGAATGGACCGCGCTGACAGCTATTTTTTTTTGAGCCGCGCGCGGCGCGGTGCGGGCAATGGTTTCAGAAGCAAACAGCCAGAACCAAGGAGGATGAGAATTGTTTTTTATTCGAAATACTTGCACAAGTGCTTACATTTCGGCGATATTTTTAGAAGCTTTTCTTTAGCTTGCCCTGTTTGTTTATTTTTTTATTTATTGTTTGTTTGGGCAAATCTTGGAAGCTTCATTTGACCCACTTCCAGTGGTCGATCAACTTGAAATTTGGCATACTTAAGTATGTAAATTTGATTGACAATACAATAATCTGGCATTGACATCTTGGTGGTCTTGCCAGGTTCGTCTCTGCAGGAGGAACTCCTCAATAGTTAATAGCACTGACTTGAAATTTGGTACAGATATGTAGTTTAGACGACAATGCAAGTACAGTCAACAAAAAAGTACATTCGGCAAAAGGCTTGCCTTAAAAATGTATTTTTAACTAAAACTTATTACAATACTNATCGCGCAAATAAAATCAAAGCACTAATGCAAAAGACTACAGTATATATAGGGAGATAGACGGGTATCTCAGAACTTGTATTGGTTTGTATGGAAGAGGTGCCATCTAGTTCTCATTGTTAAAGCTCGCGCCTATGCATGTCTGCGTGCGTACGCTTACGTATACATAGCTATCTATACAATTAATGTTTAATGCTCAGTTATTGCTGGGTAATATAATGCATTACTTCTTTTGTTGAAATAAGTCTGATGAAATTTCCGGTTTCCATACATTGTTCATGATTTCGTATTTCAATAATGTATAGAAACCACAATTTTTTTTAGATTTATTTCAACAAAAGAGTAAATGCACTATACTACCCAGCGTTAACTGAGCATGAAACACAAATTTTATATTAAGTCCTAAATTTCATTCTGTAGATTATCAATATTACGCCTATAGATAAAATTATGTAAAAATGTATGAGATAGTGCAAAATAGAAGAAGACAACTAAGTTCACTGAACTCAGGAAATTTTACTATAAAAATCAGTACTTACCAAATGTTAATATACCACGTATTACTTTTAATGTTCTTACTACTATTTTGCTTAGATCTCTGCGCTATGACGGGTTGGGATAAAAAGCAAGGGAAGCAAAAGGTTTTAATTCAGTTTCATCAATCGCCATTTATTAATATATAAGTTTTTGCAATAGACTATGCATGTTAAGCACAGGTAAAATGTGACTAAGGCTATCCAGGTAAACAATATCACCACCAACATTCTGAACCCACGTTCGAAATCTGTTCATTTCCTTCGCCGGATCTGGGAATGCATGAAGACTTACACCTAAAAATAAAAATGTTATGTTATACTCTTTTTTCAGATTCATAAAAAGCACAAGTGCACACTTGTTCTTACATATAATGTGCAATTGTGCTTTATTCTCATAAAACAAATTTGAACTTGTGCCACAAAAGAAAAAAAAGGAACCCATAAATGATCACATATATGATCCCTTATAATATAGGTATATAAAGGCTTATATGATCTGTCTGTCTTTTAAGACCTTTTTTCTCTGAAAGCGTAGAGGTAGCCTCATCATCATTCCATCTGTTATCCTTAATCAGAGACATAGGGCTCTCAGCATATTTTTCGGCATAATAACGATGTGATACGATGGCTGTGGTGCCAAAAACATTGATCAAAATAAGAAACCCTATTTCAACAACGGTTAATGATTATTATTAACCTTTTAAATACAGTTAGAATGTATACCTAGCGATATCATTCGCCTTTGCCAAGCTTACTTCAATAGGTATTTTATGAGAGACTGAAAGCTCAACCTTACAATTGGTAAACTAATTTATTAGAATGGTTACCTTTCCACTTCTCGTCATGCATCCAGGCACGCAGCAAATGAGAAAAGACATAATATTTAACAATTACGTTCAGTAGATAATAGATACTAAAATCAGTCTATCTCGTCTCGACGCTAAATCAGAGGAGATTTAACGGAGGAGGAAGCACTAAAACACAAATGAAAACCAACTCACTAAAAAAAACGGCAAAAAAAGGTTGGAAAAACTGTAAAACCACAAGTTTTCTAAAACTTTGCAGACATACCGACATTTTGTTTTTTTACCTCGGAAAAGCAATGACAGATACAGCGGGGCTACTACGTAAATCGAAACTCGAAGTTCGTATCGTACGTCCCTCTCACTCTCGCATTAAGTAGTATAAGTGTCAGAGGGACCGCACGACACGAACTTCGAGTTTCGAGTTTCGTAGTAGCCCTGCAGGAGTGCTACCACGAAACTCGAAGTTGGAAACTTCGCCCGCAACGAAAGTTGAACGAAGTTCGTCTGCGAGTGCTACCACGAAGTAACTTCGTTTACGTGTCGTTTGTGTCGAAACCATAGACTACTTTCGAGTTGATCTTCGGGAGGCTTCGTGAATGGAAAAAAAATGGAAAGAACGAATGGATTAATAAAGCGCGTTTCACAATTTCATTTAAAAACCGGTAAAACACCGGTAAATGGATTATTAACTGAAAAAGGACCTAAAATTCCAATAAATAATTCAAATTATACATTTCCAACATTCTGCTTGCTCAAGATATGGTTTAAAGCAAGTTTTTATGCTGATTTCAAGAAAATTTTGTACTTTTCGTGTTCTCACACATTCGTCATACCTAAATGATACAAACCAAATGTCAAACTGCGTAGTTTTCTGAGGAAGTTTTGAAAACTTTTTAGCAAGAGAATTAAGTAATTTTTGTCCATATATAATAACAAGTAATGAATCGTGTGCGACGAGTATTGTTAGATGTAATGAGTTGATATGAGATTTCTCTTAAATATGTTTTATATATGGCGATTATTTATACGAAGTTTGAGGTCGATACCCAGGCGGGGCAGATATTTGTATGAAAAATATGAATGTTTACTCATAACATTAGCTTAGGTTACTTTCGGACTTGGTTAATTGGTGTGATCATCATCATCATCAGCCAGAAGACTTCCACTGCTGAACAAAGGCCTCCCTCTAGAACGCCAGAATATAAATCACAACTAGCCACAATCCACAGTTTTTTTTCCATACAATTGACCGTGATTGACCGCTATCTCACCTGATGTTAGGTACAGATGTCGCCCAAGGTATCTGTGTACTGGTTCAGTAACAGCCTATTCACTCTAGCCTGCAATTCTCACAATGTCCTCAGTCAACCTAGTGGGAGGGCTGCCAAACACTTGTCTTGCGGTTTATGATTGCCACTCGAGAACTTTTCTCCCCCAGCGGCTATCTGTTCTTCTGAGTGATGTGAGCCGCCCATTGCCACTTCAACTTGGATATTTTTGACCTATGTTGGTTGGTATATTAGTAAATTTATTATTATACATGGTCGGCTGTATCATTGCCTTTGCTTAGGTAGGTACTTTATTGATGGTAATGAGCAGAGAGCGGAATTTTTCATGGCATTTTTTGACCTCTCATAGTGATTTCTCACTTATTGACTCTACCTAAATGATGTTGATATATTAGTTTAAATTAGATTGTTTTAAACTTACTTGTATCATGTTATGTAGTTCAGTTGCATTCTTTTTCTGCATACAAATACAAATTGATATTTGGCTGTAAAAGAAGTAGTTTAAAACTGGAAAATATGAAAAAAAAAACATCTATTCCTTTATAGAGACATTAATGGAACAGTTGTTAACATTACAACAGAAGAATTTCAACATAAAATTGGAAAAAAACTGAACCTAAATTAGAAATTGTTATTGCTCAAGAGTTAATTTGAAGAGATTGCTCTTTAACTTAAGGCTGCCTATTGGCCTATTGTTTATAGGTGTACTTTTAATCTTCTTTAGTAGGTACCTGTGTTGTGTATCGATAGATATGTATATCAGAAAACGATAAGTGAGAAGTCACTATGACAGAACCAAAAGATGCCATGAAAATTCGACTCTTTGGTAATGAGTTTATTTTACTTCACATCTTTTTATGTGGCACAGCACATTCTAGCGTCATCAGCTTCCACCAAGCAAATGGAGGTGCTAATTGTTGGCTTACCGAGTCTGTGTTGGTAGATATCTTTAAATTCATACCATCTTTTGAATGGAATCTCCAATTTGAATAATTCAAAAAGTAATCTATAGGTATTGAAACACTCTTGAATATGAAATGATTTATTTGGCTAAGGATTAATACAGAGGTATCTATTAATAACATGGTCTGATATTGGGGCATTTCTATCAACTTTTAAGAAGTAGTTATATGGACATAATTATAATTACAATGGTTGGACATTAGATATTCCTAAGTTTTTTGTAGATATTGATATATACTTTAATATTATAGAACATTTTTTTGATTTATTATTAGAAGTTAGCATATGCAATGAAAGATATTTTGTCTTGAGTTATGGCAAATTTTTTACAAGCTTTTATTTAGTTTCACCTGTCCTGTTGTCTGTAGTCAAATCTTGCAAGTTAAATTTGACCAACTTCCAGTAGTTCCCGCGGGATAGCGATAAACGAATTGTACGCGGGCGGGAAGACGATCCTGGCCGGAACACCAGGATGTCACTACCAGATTATTGTATTGTCAGATTGCCAGATTATTGTTGTATCCGGATTGACTTGAAATTTGTAAATTGCGTGACAATACAATAATCGGGAAGCGACATCCTGGTGGTCCGGCCAGGATCGTCTCCCCGCCCACGTAGAATTCGTTTATCGGTATTCCGCGGGAACTATGCACTTTTGCGGGATAAAACTATCCTATGTTCTTTCCCGGGACGCCAAGACCCAACAAGGAATTTCGTCTAAATCAGTTCAGCGGTTAAAGCGTGAAAAGGTAACAGACAGACAGAGTTACTTTCACATTTAGGTATAATAATATATTTCACATTTAATGTGAAAATAACTCTGTCTGTCTGTAGATTGACTTGAAATTTGGAATACTTATGTAAATTGCGTGTAAATACAATAATCTGGTAGTGACATCCTGTTGGTCCGGCCAGGGTCGTCTCCCCCCCGCGTGAATTCGTTTATCGCTATTCCCGGGAACTATGCAATTTTCCGAGATAAAAACTATCCTATGTTCTTTCCCGGGACGCCAAGACCCAACAAGGAATTTCGTCTAAATCAGTTCAGCGGTTAAAGCGTGAAAAGGTAACAGACAGACAGAGTTACTTTCACATTTAGGTATAATAATATATTTCACATTTAATGTGAAAATAACTCTGTCTGTCTGTAGATTGACTTGAAATTTGGAATACTTATGTAAATTGCGTGAAAATACAATAATCTGGTAGTGACATCCTGTTGGTCCGGCCAGGGTCGTCTCCCCGCCCGCGTGAATTCGTTTATCGCTATTCCCGGGAACTATGCAATTTTCCGAGATAAAAACTATCCTATGTTCTTTCCCGGGACGCCAAGACCCAACAAGGAATTTCGTCTAAATCAGTTCAGCGGTTGAAGCGTGAAAAGGTAACAGACAGACAGAGTTACTTTCACATTTAGGTATAATAATATCATCATCATCCCAGCCTATATACGACCACGCGGGCCCAGTGCGGATTGGATGTTTCCCCACGATGTTTTCCTTCACCGTAAACCTCGTGGTATAATAATATATTTCACATTTAATGTGAAAATAACTCTGTCTGCCTGTTACCTATTAGTAGGAATATTATAGTATATACATATAAATCATTTCAGTGGTTTAAGCGTGAAGCGTGAAGAGGTAACAGATATGCAGACAGAGCTAAGGGTAGTATGGAATACAATTAATCAATCGATCAAAACAATCAATAATTTTAATGAACACATCCGGTCATTGGCTAACGGCGCTTTAAATCGCGTATGAGTCGGTCACGGTCCTCCCTTGCGCGCTGCAGAGCGTCGGCGGCGGCGGTGGCGGGGCCGGCGGGGGCTGCGGGCGCGGCGTCGGTCTTCGGCAGCGCCTTGCCCGCGAGCGGCTCGGCCCGTGAGCCCAACACTCGCCCGGCGCCGTCTCGGGCTCGCAGAGCAGCTGCCGCGCGCCCAGCAGACACCTCCAGCGCCCTGATAGATATAAAACGACACATTATGTACACGTACGTGTATGTCTGGTGGCGTGCCCACGTCAACACGCCGATCTCGTGCAGTGCTCTTATAGTTTACCTGTGTCTGTCTGTCCGTCCATTCGTTCACGACTTAAGTATCTTAGCGACTATAAGAGCTAGAAAGTTGTAATTTTGCATGGATTAACCCAAAAAAACTTTCTTCTTATTCTTTCCTTTTGTACCCAAATAAACATTAAAACGTTTCCGACCATTCGGCCTTATGTGGACACCCATACGCGTTTCATCTCCACTTATGGTGGAGGGTGACAGCCTTTATAATAGTACATTGTGTCTTAAGGGCGGTAAATAACGAATTACGAACGACTCTAATCTTTCGGATACAGTGGCCCTTTACTGGTGTGGAGAAACAGTCGTCGCCGCTCGTCGCCCTCTCCCTCGACGCTCGCACGCCTCACCGGCGCTGCTCTGACCGACTGTTGAGTCACTAGTGCTCTCTGCAGGCGGTGCCTTCTCTCTTACCCTTAACTCAACGGAGACTCCATATCCATCGGACAAGCTAAAGAATTCCGCGTTTTCCGTCTTAGTTGGTCTAAGTATATGACGATGTATTTCGTTACCACTAGCACCTGTTTTATTACAAGCCGTGCTACCTAATGTTGTTGATACTCAGTATTCAGTATTCATTAATTGGCAAAAACATAAGACTTATAAATACTAGTACTTACAGAAATTATGCACCCTGGTAGGGTATAGCCACAATTGTTATGTATGTAATTATAATCTAATTCTATTACACAAGTATGGCACGATAATAATTTGTTTCTACCTAAATGTGTATTAATTTAATATCACAACAAATTTATTTCTAAACAAACAAATAAAATATCTATATTTTTATTCATTTAAAAAGTCTGTGATAGAATAATAAAGTTTTTGTAAAAGGTCTGTTTTTAACTTAGCTATAAATAAGGTATTATTTTTGATATTTTTTGTATTTAAAGGCAATTTATTGTACACTTTTTTGTATACCTTTTCAGGTTGCCAATTTTGTCACTTTCAATAACTCCGATACCAATGTCTCCTACCCCCAGTATCAGTACCTATCCTATTTGTGCCCCCACTAGCCGCTGTATAATTTTGTTAGCTTTTAAAGACCTTAGCTTCCCTATCTGGCCTTAACACTTCCCATCGGGTCCGTAACCGCCCCATGAGCAGCACGGAAGAACTTTCTCCGGTATTGCAGTGTTATAAATATAATAAATCTGCGGTAATATAATAATAATGTGTTAAGTTATTTTAGAACACCATTTTTCTCAATGACCGCTTTTTAGGGTTTCGTAGCCAAAATGGCAAAAACGGAACCCTTATAGTTACGCCATGTCTGTCGGTCTGTCTGTCCGTCCGCGGCTTTGCTCAGGGACTATCAATGCTAGAAAGCTGTAATTTGGACGAATATATATGTAAACTATGCCGGCAAAATGGTACAATAAAAAATTCAAAAATATTTTTTTAGTGTACCTCCCATAGACGTAAAGTGGGGGTGACTTTTTCTCATCCAACCTTGCAGTGTGGGGTATCGTTGGATAGGCTTTTAAAACCATTAGGGGGTTGCTAAAACGATTTATCGATTCAGTGATTTGTTTGCAAAATATTCAACTTTAAAGTGCAAATTTTCATTAAAATCAAGCGTCCCCCCCTTCTAAAATCTAAACCGGTGGGTGGAAAAATTTCAAAAATTCAGGATGGTAGTAAGTAAGTATATCAAACTTACAAGGAAAACTATAACGGTGAAGTTTTCTTGAGAATTATTAGTAGTTTGAAAGTAAATAGCAGCCTAAGGTATAAAATATACCTAAACTTGGAATATTCCGTACAAAATACGAAATCCTTAGAAAAATATTACTTAATTTTTTTGTAATGGCTACGGAACCCTATTTTGGGCGTGTCCGACACGCTCTTGGGCGTTTTTTTTAATGGCTTTCTTAATAGTTTTTACATAATTTTCCGCGATCCCGTTAGAGGCGGCGGTAAATATGTATTCTACTCCATCTGCAAATTGTTTTACCGGGCCCATAATTCACTCAACGTGTCTATGGTAGCCGGCAGCGCGGCTCGTCGGCAGCCGCCCTCCTGGAGGGCGGCCCGCGGCCGGCAGCGCGGCGCGTCGGCTGCCGCGCGAGCGGGCCGCGGCCAGATTTTTCCTAATTTTAATAGACACACTAACAGTGTCGGTCGACGGAGCTCTGCAGTTTTTGTGTAGTTTTGGCCCTTCGGGCTGATGCAAACTTAAACATAACCTTAACTTACCTATGCGTCAATTTAAATTTTAACTACATCATTTTTTTTAAAGTCAAACTTAGGTTAGATTGGTAGTTACAGATGGTGCATGTCTTCCTCGATTATAGCGGCCACAGTAATACATACTTAATATGTGAAACTTTCAAGTGTCTAGCTATTACGGCTTAAGAGATAGAACCCTGTGACGGACGGACAGACAGATATACAGATAGACAGACAGCGGAGTCTCAGTAATAGGGTCCCGTTGAGTACAGAACCCTAAACTGCTATTTACTCTTAAACTACTAATAATTCTCAAGCAATCTTAGCTGCTATAATTTTCCTAGTAAATTTTGATATATTTACTACCATTCTGAATTTTTTCAAATTTTTTCACAACAGTTTAGATTTTAGAGGCGGCGGGGGACTCGATTTCAATGAAAATGTTCACTTTAAAGTTGAGTATTTCGCAAACAGACCACTGAATAGAAAAATTGTCTTAGCAACCCCCCAATGGATTTAAAAGACCTATCCAACAAGACCCCACAATATAGGGTTAGTCGAGAAAAAAAATCACTCCCACTTTACGTCGGTACTCTAAAAAATTTTTTTTAGTCTTTTTTATTGTACCACTTTGTCGGCGTGACTGATATATATACTCATGTCAAATTACAGCTTTCTAGTACTAACGGTCTCTGAGCTTACCCGCGGACAGACAGACAGACAGGCAGACAGACAAACGGACAGACACGGCAAAACTATAAGGGTTCCTAGTTGACTCATCCTCATCAAAAGACGAAAAGACGTCCATTGCTGGACATAGGCCTTGTTAGAAATGTGTAAACCATTCTTATAAGCTTGTCTATGGTTATTGCATGTTGTTTGACAACTGACAACACTAGCGTTTGTCTCTGGCTCTGTCTGTCTTCCTTCCTTATTGACACCGACCGCTCTCGTACGTGTTCTTGATTTAATCCGTTTATTTCCTGATATAATTCGATATTATAAATAATATTCATTTGTTGTATTTATGAAGAATACAGCGTTGAATGAACGAAGTGTGTTATTTATGCGCCACTGCCTCCGTTACCCTGTTTCCACGTCATCCTGCACTGCGCCACATCTCTTCAGGTTATGTTACCCAGATATAACGCGAGGTACGTGGTTTGCTAATATAATTCACAACAAGATTTCGCCTTATTCGCCGAGAAGATTTGAGATTGAGCGAGCGCTGATTGCGCATTTTTGTGAGCTCGTGCATCGTGGCAACTAACTTATAAATCATGCCGAACAACGAGGCTCGCGCTGATGCCGCATCTCGTGCTGCTGCTGGCGTTTCGCCTGGCACATCTTCAACCTTCGTTATTGGTGGTAATGCTTTTAACACCGAAAAATTGGAGGGCGTTGCAAATTATAACGCGTGGAAATTTACAATAAAAAATTCCCTAATACTTGAAGGACTGTGGGAATGTGTCACCGGTACGGAATTGGATACCGTCAAGATTTCAAAAGCACTTGCTCGTATCTCATTGAGCGTGAGGCCCTCTCTCTATCAATTACTTTACGGCATAGAAACAGCCAAAGAAGCTTGGGAAAAATTGAGATCCGTCTTTGAAGACAAAGGTTTATTCAGACGTGTCACTTTGTTAAGGCAGCTTCATCATGTGGACTACACTAAATGTGAGAGTATGACGGCATACATTGATTCAGTCTTCACTATAGTACAACAACTTGCTGACATTGGCAAAGTTATTGAAGATGCTGAAATTGCAGAAATTTTGCTCTCTGGTCTCCCACAAGAATTCGATACGCTTGTGTCGGCTTTGGAGACAGCGTCGATGACCAAAGTATTATCGTCAGAGCTGGTACGAGCTAGACTCATTCAAGAAGAGTTCAGAAGAGCTAACAGCATTGCAGAAGGTACTCCGACGAGTGCACTTGCAGCTGGCAACTCCTATACTAATAATAAGAAAAAGATAGTTTGTCATTTTTGCAAGAAACCTGGCCATACAAAGTCTCGCTGTTTTAAATTGAAACGACAGAAGAAGGAAAGCAAAGAAGAACAGACAGTGTTTGCTTCATCGTTTTTAGCGGCTGTACAAAATAAGAACTTTATTGTGGACAGTGGTTCTTCATCACACATGTGTAATGACATTAACTTAATGAAAAATGTGAGAAACAATAAAGTTTTAATCACATGTGCTGATAAGACAACTAAATTAGAAAGTTCAGGAGTTGGTGATGTACAAGTAAGCATTGATGGTTGTAGTAAAACTTTAAAAAATGTAATGTATGTTCCACAGTTGAGTGAAAATTTGCTTTCTGTTAGTAAGATGTGTGAGAGGGGCATGGTCGTGGTGTTTAAGGATGATGGATGTTTTATTTATGACAGATGTCATATACAGGGCAAGCCCATTATGTCTGCAAGTCTAAGTAAGAGTATTTACAAATTGAATTTTACCGTTGCAAAGGAGCAGTCAATGGCTATCCTACATCAAGTGCAGGAATCACAGACTGCAAAGTTAGCTGATTCTCATTGTGCAAATGCCAATTTGTGGCATTATAGGCTAGGGCATTTAGGTCTCAAAGGGATGTGTACTCTTAAGGAGAGTGCTGCGCGTAACATATCATTTCAGGTTGACAAAGGAGACATCAGTCCGTGTGTCGCTTGTCTTCAGGGGAAGCCTGTGGCCAAGGCTTATCCGAAGAGGTCTATGAAGCGTGCTAGCCAGCCTTTGGAGCTTATACACAGTGATGTTTGTGGCCCTATGAAGGAGATCAGCTGGGGAGGTGCAAGGTATTTATTGACTCTTACTGATGATTTTTCTAGGAAAACTTTTGGTTATTTATTGAAAAAGAAGTCTGAAGTACTAGCTTCATTTATAAATTTTAAAAATCTGGTAGAAAAGCAGACTGGGTTGCATATTAAATGCCTGCGTTCTGACAATGGTGGAGAATATGTTAACAATAACTTTAGGTCTTTCCTGGAGAAGGAAGGCATTGCTCACCAATTAACGGTACCATATTCAGCTCAGCAAAATGGAGTCAGTGAACGTCTAAACAGAATTTTAATTGAAAAAGGTAGATGTATGATGATTCATGCAGGTCTCTGTAACCGTTTTTGGGGGAGAAGCTGTACAAGCAGCTATCTATTTAAAAAATAGAAGCCCTACGGCGGCGTTAGCAGGACAGATACCCATGGAAGTCTGGTCCCAACACACAGTTGATCTTGGACACCTTCGTGTTTTTGGGTGCATGGCATATCATTTGATTCCTGAGCATATTCGTACAAGTAAGTTGAACGCTAAGGCAAAATTATGTATATTTGTTGGTTACTCTGAATTGACCAAAGGATACCGACTTATGGATCCAAATAATCCTAAGAAAATAATTTTATCTAGGAATGTTCATTTTATTGAGGATAAATTTTATAAAGATTTTAAATTTATTGACATGAATAATAATATTAATAATTTAGACTCTAATAATGATGATGAATTGTTGGTCTCATTTAAAGAATATAATAATGAATTGAATAGTATTAGTGATAATTATAATAATGAGATAAATAGCAATATTATTGACAATTCTAGTCAGTCAGATCACATTTCAAGTCCTAGTTTAAATTATACATCAAATTCCAATAAAGATATGAATCATACTTATGACTTTTCGTATGAATTTACAGATGCTGAGTCTGGCGCGGAGAGTGATGAGCACAGCGAGGCAGTGCAGGCCTCTGCTAATTGCGAGTCCTCTGCTGAGGAGCTGGAGAAGCAGCCGGAGCCTCGCAGGGACGCCGCGGCTCAACGGGAGTGTGCCACTAGTCCAGAGGACCCTGTGACCGTCGGCGACCGCCCCATGCGCAGTACCCGCGGTAAACCACCGCTTAGGTATGGCGATTATGAAATCGGTATGTACGCCAGCTCTATATTTGAAGAGCCTCAAACATATGAAGAGGCTACTGCATCATTAAATTCGTCTGAATGGCAAAATGCTATGAAGGTAGAGTATGAGTCACTCATTCAAAATAAAGTTTGGGAGTTAGTAGACAGACCTTCTAATACCAATATTATAAAATGTAAGTGGGTGTATAAATTGAAGCACGATGCATCTGGCAACTTTGATAGGTACAAGGCTCGCCTCGTTGCTCGCGGCTTTAGTCAGAAAGAGGGTGTAGACTACTCGGATACTTTTTCACCAGTCGTGCGTCATTCAACTATGCGTATACTTTTTTCGTTGGCACATCAATTAGATATGTCCATAGAGCACATAGATGTTACAACAGCGTTTTTAAATGGTGACCTGAATGAGAGGATCTTTATGGAACAACCAAAGGGTTTCGTTCATGATAACAGTAAAGTATGTATGCTTTTAAAGAGTCTTTATGGTTTGAAACAGGCGAGTCGCATGTGGAACCTGAAAGTGAATAATTTACTGTCGGAAAATGGATACATACAGAGTAGGTGTGAGCCTTGTGTTTACATTAAGAAAAAGGCTAAAGATCTCACTATTGTAGCTCTCTATGTTGATGATTTTTATATTTTTTCGACTTGTGATACTAAAGATTTGTATGAAATGTTAAATACTAATTTTTGTGTTAAGCATCTTGGTTCACTTACTAGTTGTCTAGGTATGCGTGTAACTAGAAGTAATAATGTTTTAATCTTAGACCAATCTGAGTATGTAAAACGGCTCTTAAAGCGATTTAAAATGTCTGATTGTAAGCATGTGTCCACACCAATGATTGTTAATAATAAACTTGAAAAATCAGACAATGAACCTTTGGATGATGATGTATACCAATACAGACAATTAATAGGCTGTCTAATGTATTTATCAGTTTGCACAAGGCCTGATATTGCTTTTAGCTGCAGTCAGCTTAGTCAATATTTAACTAATTTTAACAAGAGCCACTGGGTAGCTGCAAAACGTGTGCTTAGATATTTGGCAGGTACCATAAATTTGGGTCTTTGTTTCTATAAGTGTAGTAATTTAAATATAACTGCGTATGCAGATGCTGACTGGGGAAATGATTTAAATGATAGAAAATCATATACAGGCTTTGTTGTGAAACTGGGTGGCAATGTAATAAGCTGGGAAGCTCGTAAACAGCGTTGTGTGGCTTTGTCTAGCACTGAGGCAGAGTATTTGGCCATAAGTGATGTCGCTAAAGAATTGTGTTTTATTAAAAATTTCTTGATGGAATTTTTTGATAAACGCTGGGATATTGTTATCTTTAATGATAACCAAAGCGCTCATAAATTGTTGCTAGCAAAAGAATATTCGCATAAGCGGACCAAACACATTGACCTACGATATCACTTTGTTAAAGATCTTATATCTAAGCGTAGTGTTAATGTTAAATACTTGCCTACCACTAAAATGACAGCTGATGTGCTTACTAAACCCTTGTGCAAAAATAAACATCTTTATTTTGTTGAAGATCTGAATTTAAAATGTCTAAGTATGTCTGGATAAATATAAGACTTTTATCATGTTTCTTCAAAATTTAGTGTTGTAAAATGTTTGTTTATAGAGTCTGTATTGTACATAGAGTTTAATGTAGAGCATGAAAAAGTTTTTGCATAGAGTTCAATGTAGAGCATGTAGAATGTTTATGCATAAGTTTATACATAGAGTCTTAAGATAGAGCATGTATTGTATTGTATAAGTATGTAACTTTAGTGCTGTAAGTACATATTAAGCTCTTATAAGAATGAGGGGTGGTGTTAGAAATGTGTAAACCATTCTTATAAGCTTGTCTATGGTTATTGCATGTTGTTTGACAACTGACAACACTAGCGTTTGTCTCTGGCTCTGTCTGTCTTCCTTCCTTATTGACACCGACCGCTCTCGTACGTGTTCTTGATTTAATCCGTTTATTTCCTGATATAATTCGATATTATAAATAATATTCATTTGTTGTATTTATGAAGAATACAGCGTTGAATGAACGAAGTGTGTTATTTATGCGCCACTGCCTCCGTTACCCTGTTTCCACGTCATCCTGCACTGCGCCACATCTCTTCAGGCCTCCCAAGGCTCTCCACTCAGACCAGTCTTGTGTTTCCGCATCCACCGCGATCCCGCGGTCTTAACCAAGTCGTCGCTCCATCTTGTTGGAGGCCTACCGACAGCTCGTCTCCCGGTCCGTGGACGCCATTCGAGAACCTTTCGACACCATCGGCCATCAGTCCTGCGAGCAATGTGCCCCGCCCACTGCCACTTTAATTTCGCAATTCTTCGGGCTATGTCGGTAACCTTAGTTCTACTGCGGATATCATCGTTTCTAATTCTATCCCGCAGAGAAACCCCGAGCATAGTCCTCTCCATAGCCCTCTGAGTGACTTTGAGTTTTCTCATGAGGCCCATCGTTAGCGCCCACGTCTCAGATCCGTTATGTCATCACTGGCAACACACACAGCAGTAGTAGTAGTAGTTGACTACGGATCTTAAAGAAATATCTCGAGGTGAACATTACATACACTAATAACATAATTAATAATACAATAACTTTTAATATATCGGATAATCAACCGATACTTTTCGCGTGTAATCCTGAATATTGCAATAAAAAGGTCAAGAGTATTATGGTGGCTTTCAATTCAACCCACCCATGCTTTTATATTTATCCAAACCCTGTTGGAAGGATGTCCCATGCTCAAGTTTAATCGTAAGCTTAAGTATCGACTTCGAAACTGGCTGCCAGCCGAAGATACGCTGACGCGACGTTTCAGTACCACAGGTTTTCGTACTTCTGGCTTGGTGGCTAGCCGGGGTTCCTTTACAGCTTCTAATTATTACTCTTACAATCACATACCTACCCAACAAGGCGGCCCTTTCATGTGTGCTGCAGAGATTTTCAAAGTGCTTCCTGAAGTTCCTGAGCTCCCCATTCTGCCACATAAAAATGAATCATGCGTCGCTCCACTATATGACGCGTCCACATTTAAAATTGAGTTCATATCATCACATATCTGAAAAGCAGAGAAAATTTTGTGTGGTTTAAATTTTTATATAATACTAGCCTGTTACCCGCGAATCTGTCCGCTTAGAATTCGGTTCTCACTATCCCACTGAAACTATGAAATTTTCCAGGATAAAAACTATCCTATCTCCTTTCCCGGGACTCAAACTATCTGTGTACAGAATTTCATCTAAATCGGTTCAGCGGTTCAGACAAACAGACTTAAAAACCACTACACCTATCTTTTGGCTCTATCATCATGTATTATCCTAATCTAAGGCACTAAATTAGTTTATTGTAGCCCAGATTTGGAAAGTTTGAAATCAATATGAGTTAGAATTTAATTATTTTGACTTCTATGCTTTGTTTACACACATAGGTAGTTCAGAAAATGAGTTAAATTCAAAAGTTATTTATCCATAACCAATACAATTTAAAATCTATGTATTTACTTACCAAAGATTACCAAAATTCATTGCTGTACTACCTACCAACTCCCAGCGACACTAAATTACATGCTGTATCAAATAATTACCTTTTTGTGACAAGGCCTAGCACCTACAATATGATACACAAATTCCATGAAGACAAAAATCATGTTAAATATTGTATGAGAGTAAAGACACTATATGGGCTACTAAAAAAAAAAGGGTAAAAGTGCTTAACTACATATCACTTACCATTATTGTACATAAAGGGAGCAGTAATGGCCCGATAACTGCAATAATGTGGGTGCAATTAATGGCACCACACATCCAGGGCAAATTAAATTTATTGTAGAATCTGCAAAACATACAGAATAAGTAGTCAAAGTCAAAATATCTTTATTCAATTTAGGCTATAACAAGTACTTATGAAAGTAAATACATAAGTAGCATTTGCATGTCATATATATGTGCTTGTGATAAGATTTACTATGGAGATAGCCTGCAGTTAATTTGCATTCCAGAAGTTGTGGCCATAAATCTACTTTGGAATATACTTACATACTTAGTTTTATATATATACTTTGGAATAACTTTTTTAAAATATTTATACTAGCAGCTCATTGAACTAATACATTGTGGGACATTGGGACCCAATAGTCCCTCCCTACACATCCTTGATAATCTCTCCTACCATAAAGCTTCTAAGCTGAAAGAAATCTGGAAAAATATACAGTTGGTTTTTAGGTTGTTATTTCATCTTGCCATATTTCACTTTTAAATATACTCGCTGGCAAATCTAACCACCCTCCTTCCTTAGGAATATGTATGAAGAATGGGCAGTAGATTTGTCGGTGAGTATGTAATGACTCTTTGCTGGGAATCTTATTAATTTCATAAAACTTCTACAGTAAGTATTGTTCTCTTGTGTGGTATGTACAGGCTGCTGGATATAATTGTCTTTGTATTTTTTTTATATTTGTAACCATTTTTCTTGCTTATTAGATAATAGTGAGTGGTCCATATTTATATAATACTACCTGGTGCCCACTGCTCGATCTGCAAAGAATTTGCTTATTGCTATCACGCAGGAGCTATGAAATTTTCATGGATTAAAAACTATCCTATGTCCTTTCCCAGGACTCAAACTACTTTTACATCAAATTTTGTTTAAAATGGTTCAGTGGTTTAAGTGTGTGCATAGAGGTAACAGAAAGACAGACACTCTTTTGCATTTATAATACTAGCCACAGCAACAGCCCGCAACTCCATCTGCATAGAATTCCATGTCCTTTATGGTATTTCATCTAAAACAGGTCAAAAGTGCCACAAAAATTCTAGGCTCTGATAATATTAGTATGATTACTATGGATAAGGGCTTACCTTTATGGTAGGGTCGATTCCACGGCTATTTAGCTTAGGAGGAAGTAAGGGTACCACCTCCGCACAGAGGGCCTTAAACATCTCCTGAGTCAGCCAGAAGGGTCTTGGAAATAAATCAGTCACGGTCTTCGCGTATTTGCCTTTGGCGGTCAGTTGGATATTCAGGTAAAGCTTCTTCCATTAATAAAATCGTTTCATTAGTTCTAATAAAAAAAAGAAACGAATTTTCAAAAATCATTAAAAAAATTTGCTACAAACATGCAACTGCTGTGGAAAATTTCATTCTTGTAAATATCTACTGAGACCGTAAGTCTTCTATCAGTTGTATATTATTCTTTACACAACTGCCCGAAGAAAAACAAGAGTTTTGCCTAGTTTTACGAGACAATTTTACGAAATTTACTGCTTGCGTAGCTTTCTTTAGAAGTGTAATAAACAGGTATTTTAATAATTTCTCATATATTTTCGAGTCAAAGAAACTTCATTTATCTCAAAAGAAATAAGATAACTGTTTAACTAAGAAAATGCTGTTAAAACTGCCAAAGATTTGTATTAAATTAAATAAAAACACAATTACATTGAAAAAGCTGGATCACATCACACTGTCACTGTCACACACAAGTTCACATCAAAACATACAAAATCGTCCACAAGGTCGCTTTTTCTTGCAACATTCATTGAATCGAAGCCAAAACGACAACAATTAGTTATCGTGTGATTTTGACATTTCTACTCGAAAATCTTAACGTCAAAACTCGAAATCGTTGGCGTAGTTTGCTTTTCATGGTAGGCCAAATCCGTAACCAATCTCGAAGTTTGAGTTTCGTAGTAGACAAAACCGCTCGAAACTAGTCGAAACGAACTTCGGATCGAAAACGAAATCGAAGTAACTTCGTGGTAGAAAATCATCGAAACGAAGCCCGTAACTTCCAACTTCGAGTTTCGTGGTAGCACTCCAGTACGGTTGCCCACGCACCGGTACAACCGCCCCGCCCCACCGCCCGAGCAGAATAAAAAAAAACACGCTGTCAAAATTGGAATCGTATTTTTCTATAATAAAGTTAGGTTATGTTATCCCGGAAAATGTTTGGAATCGTCAAGTTTTCAAGACATTTAAAACAATCAAACTTACTGAAAAGAAGCTCTAGATTACTTAGTTCCATCGACTCCCAAAATGTAGACCAAAATCCAGAGAAATTACACAATGTTCCCGAAAAAGGTGGCTTTGCCAAAGCTTTTGACAAACAATCACAAATTCAAAATTCTCAGGAATCTGTGATAAACCACTCCTTTGCATCCCTTCTTCGGAATTCGAAACTTATGGACGTAAGTTCTTTTCTTTGCATCATCATTCCTTCAAAGGTTCATCTTGTGGTTTAGTGTTGTTTATTATTTATTAACAATCACTTGTTATTTTGCAGCTTGGAGATCCTAGTGGAAAAGTAGTCATCGGCAAGATTTTTCATGTTGTGGAAGACGACTTGTACATTGATTTTGGATGGAAGTTTCACTGCGTATGCACCCGCCCTTCTAACAGAGGCGACGAATATGTTAGAGGATCGAGAGTGAGGTTGCAGATCAAGAACCTAGAACTATCGTCTCGTTTCCTTGGATCAAACACTGACCTCACACTGTTAGAGGCAGACTGTAAATTACTAGGTTTAGTTTCCACACCATTACGAACTGTTGCAGCTGAGAAGGAACAGTGAGGTGAGTGTTGACTTGTAAAAATGAAGTTTCTGTAAGATATACAAATTTATGTAATATTATTTAGTTGTGTAATAAAGGCAATTGATTGTTTTAGTCATTTCATCTTTACTTTTGATTTTCATAATAGAATGGTATACAGTAGTGTCTGTACAAAGTAGAGCACAGGGCTAACTGCTATACCATATTCTCTTGCGTATTTTCATGTGTCTGTCCTTGCAGCCTGTGCATGTATACTAGTCTTCAGCCAGTGTGTGTTGCCAGAGATCACCTATGGCGCTTGAGATGTGGTTTTGGCTGTTGGCCTCTTGGTGAATTCAAGTGGCCAAATGGTGGATGCAAGTGGCGAGTTTCACTGTGGCATTCTAAAGGAGGCCTTTGATTAACAGTTGTTGGTATTGGTTGATGATGATGCTGTCCTGTAGCACTAGGATGCAGTAGAATAGTGAAATTCAGCCCACCCCAGCCTAACTATAGTTATTGAGATGATAGTAACAGTTATTCAATTTGGTGAGCCATATCTAATGGTCCATAAAATCAAAGATTTACCTTAAAACAAGAAAAGAAAGATATTTTCCAATAACAACTGTCTTACAAGGACAGGTTTTTTTTTTAAAACACACTGTGCTGTAAAAACATGCCAAGATTAGATTGAGATGGTTTGCTTACAAAAAGGTTTAATTGTCTAATTAACAGCCAAGTCTAGGTGATAAATGTAACACAACATTAGATGTTAGCAAAAAACAGCAAAAAATAATGTTTTTTGTATGGGAGCCCCTTTAAATATTTATTTTATTTTAATTTAGGTATTTATTTTTAAAGTTAATATATAACTAAATGTCTGAATATTACAAGCGTGCTGTTGCCGTTAATATCCAGCAAAAAACCGCAAAAAAATCATGTCTGTTGTTTATGGGAGCCATTAAATATTGACTTTATTCTGTTTTTAGTATTTGTTATAGCGGCAACTTCAGTGAAAATTCAATCTCCAGTGAAAATTTCAACTGTCTAGCTATTACGGTTCACAAGATACAGCCTGGTGACAGACAGACAGATGGACAGTGAAGTCTTAGTAATAGGGTCCCGTTTTTACCCTTTGGGTATGGAACCCTAAAAAATAGGTGATGAAGTAATTTTCTTTTCACAATCTGCCATTTAACTTCACCTAATTTGTTTTCTTCAAATCTTGCAAGTTGATTTTGAATCCACTTCCAGTGGTTGGATTGACTTGAAATGTGGTTTATTTGGTATACATATGTAGGTTGAATGACAATGCAAGTACAGTCCACAAAAAGTATGGTCTGAATAAAAAGCCTGTGTAAAAGTTTGTTACAACTAGACTAGAGTATATATATAGCACAAAAGAGTATTGAATTAAGTGTGGCTGACTCTTTCTTTATAATATTTTTGATGTAAATTGCTAGAACATGGCAACGGTTCATAGGTATAATTTTAGTTCCTTTTCAAATAAAAAGGAGGAGGTTCTGTTCCATGTTTGTATTTTTTTTTTATGTAAGTTCACCGATTACTCAGTCAATTGTGAACTGATTTTCAAAATCCTTTTTTTATTCGAAATAGTACTCTTCTGAGGTGGTCCCATTGTCACCAAGTCAAGATCTGATGATGGGATCCTAGGGAAACCGAGGGCAAACCTCAAATTTTATATGCACACCTATGGCGATTTTTGCATTTTTAGCATTAAGATAAGCATTTACCTACATTCAGAAAGTATCATTTGGTTTTTTTTTTTTTTTTTTATGCGACTGGATGGCAAACGAGCAAGTGGGTCTCCTGATGGTAAGAGATCACCACCGCCCATAAACATCTGCAAACCAGGAGAATTGCAGATGCGTTGCCAACCTAGAGGCCTAAGATGGGATACCTCAAGTGCCAGTAATTTCACCGGCTGTCTTACTCTCCACGCCGAAACACAACAGTGCAAGCACTGCTGCTTCACGGCAGGATTAGCGAGCAAGATGGTGGTAGCAATCCGGGCGGACCTTGCACAAGGTCCTACCACCTGCAAAACCTTGTAAACTTCCATAACTTAACACTTAACATCCTTGGTAAACTGGACCTGATGAAGAAGACTGTTGATGAATATTTTCTAGGTACCTACTAGCTCGAAGTCGGTGACTCAGCACAACCCACCAGGAGGGATTGAAACCCATAGTATGTAGGTGAGGTACAGTCACCAGCACCAATATCTGACGCAACAAGAGTGCATAAATATCTGATACGACTCTATTTCTAGGGCCGGAAGGATTTGTCGGATATTTTTGCACGGTCCGCTGTGACAGATATTAATGCTGGTGACTGTACTACGACTATTGTTCCACTCCTGCTGGCTCGTGCTGAGTCACCGACTTCTTGCTAGTAGGTATGTTCCTAGAAAAAAAAACCAGGGTTTTGTAGAAGGATCCATTTTTTATATTTTTTTTATTTCTTGGAGTCAGTTTTACTTTTTTGTTAAAAAATTTCATCAGCTTTATGTCATACTCAATACAGATTTTTGAAAAGAATGTATTTATCTATTATTTATGGCTGGTCAATTAATAAAGTAGCATAGATTTAAAATTCAACAATTTATTTAATTGACATTACATATTCAGACAACATCTTAAAGACATGTAGAACATTCCAATACTAATTTTCAAACATTTGAAATTCATCTATACTACATACATACTGTAAAATTATTTATTGTCTTTATCAAAGATAGACTTTCTATCATTTAGTTGGTAGTTACTTTTATGTGGATATATAATAGAGACAAGACACCTACTAAAGAGGTTCTCTATTTATCCAAGCTGTTTGAAATATGACATGTAAATGGTTACAAGGTTATGATTGGTTATTTGGAGTCTTTTTGTATTTTTTTTTTTTTTTTTTATTTCAACTCCAAATTTGTTACTTTTACGGGTATCCCGTGAAACCATATCGAAAATACAAACTGAGACATGGATGCACAGAAAAACCAGAAAAAGAGACCAGCGCTGGGAATCGAACCCAGGTCCTCAGCAATCCGTGCTGCGTGCTTTAACCCCTACACCACCGCTGGACAGGAATTTAGACATTTCGATTCGTGTCTAAATTCCTGTCCAGCGGTGGTGTAGGGGTTAAAGCACGCAGCACGGATTGCTGAGGACCTGGGTTCGATTCCCAGCGCTGGTCTCTTTTTCTGGTTTTCTGTGCATCCATGTCTCAGTTTGTATTTTCGATATGGTTTCACGGGATACCCGTAAAAGTAACAAATTTGGAGTTGAAATAAAAAAAAATACAAAAAGACTCCAAAAACCAATCATAATTGATTGCTTAGTAGCGACATCTCTTGTCTGGGTGAGCGGTTGTTCCGATAGAATGTGACGTCTCTCGTTGAGAGCGAAAAACATAGATGTCGCTAGTGCTGCTGCATAAGTAGCGTAGTAGAAATAAGCAACCTGAGATATGTATGCGTAGGAAAAATTCGTGTCTAAATTCCTGTCCAGCGGTGGTGTAGGGGTTAAAGCACGCAGCACGGATTGCTGAGGACCTGGGTTCGATTCCCAGCGCTGGTCTCTTTTTCTGGTTTTTCTGTGCATCCATGTCTCAGTTTGTATTTTTCGATATGGTTTCACGGGATACCCGTAAAAGTAACAAATTTGGAGTTGAAATAAAAAAAAAAATACAAAAAGACTCCAAATAACCAATCATAATTTGATTGCTTAGTAGCGACATCTCTTGTCTGGGTGAGCGGTTGGTTCCGATAGAATGTGACGTCTCTCGTTGAGAGCGAAAAACATAGATGTCGCTAGTGCTGCTGCATAAGTAGCGTAGTAGAAATAAGCAACCTGAGATATGTATGCGTAGGAAAAATTCGTGTCTAAATTCCTGTCCAGCGGTGGTGTAGGGGTTAAAGCACGCAGCACGGATTGCTGAGGACCTGGGTTCGATTCCCAGCGCTGGTCTCTTTTTCTGGTTTTTCTGTGCATCCATGTCTCAGTTTGTATTTTCGATATGGTTACAAGGTTCACAACAACAAATGGAATGTTAAAAATACATGAATATAAACTTGTTAAATTTATTCAAAAGTAACATGACTATAGTAATTTGGAAGTTTTGAAAAATACTGTTAAAATAAAAAATGCTTCATGAGAATTTGGCATAAAAGCATACAAATATTTATTCCTACTTACAATTATTCAACTCAATAATAAACTCAATTATTTCACCTAAAACATCTTAAATAGTTTTACCATAATATTAAATAATACTTGCATATAATCTACCTACCAATCATATCAATAGTAATGAGAACTACTATGGTTGTATGCCTTGATAATAAAATTATTAAGGTTGTCTTCCAATAGCCCTGCGGTCATTATAAAGCGTCGTCTATCGGAAGAACAAAGATAGAATCTGACAGTATCTATAGCACTGTATATTTTACCTTAACGCGATCGGAGACAGGTCTTTTATACGCTAGTATTATTAAGTATTCTTACGACAATTATGAGATCGACGGCAATAAATAAGCAACTGAGATTCTTTTACTGGACTTTATCGCCGTTTCTGGACACGATCTCTTGGATGCTGGGATCTTTGACAGCATCATTTGCATCTGGTGGCGCATCGAGAATCTCATCAACGGACGCTGCGGGTAGCGTCTTCTCCTTGGGATGTGTTTGCTCCCATTCCTTAAGGTATTGGACTACGGCTGTGTGCCCGAAGGTCTCAGCTTCATTGAGAGGGCGACTACCCCAGCGGTCGCGGGGGTCATGGTTAACCCCGCACTGAGCCAGTAAAAAGTCCACACAACCAAGATGACCTTCGGCAGCAGCCAAGTGTAGAGCTGTGCGTCCGTCGTAGTCGGACAATGTCATGTCCATACCAGAAAGATGATGCCTGGGAGCAGATAAACAGCATGCTTAATAAAATATTTTTTATGAAAGTGAAAGTAGCTTCTAGAAAGCCTCCTGATTAAATGGTTATGGGTGGTAATCTGGTAATTAATGAATAATGATATTACTGATGCTCTATCTACTCATCATATATTACACATCACATAGTATGAACTCTACAAAATTAGACATCTTATATCATAGGGTTAGGTACAAGCAAATCTCGTTGTCTTAATTTGCACACAACAGTCAACATGAAGTATCACTGGTACACTTAACTATACAACACTGTTCTACACTACCAACTTGCTTAAATTATATCTCAATATATATTGAATAGCAAGTATTTAGCCAAATTAGCGGTCCTACTTTTTCTACCGTCATAACGTAAAACCTGGTAGCGCTTATATATGTTTGAACTGGGCCGTCTGTATTGAAAATATTGAATAAGATAACCCAAGGTTCAATGCAAATAAAATTTGATAAAATGAATGCCAATTAAGTAGAAGTTCTAAAGCCAGGTGCACGATAACCTACGCCTGTCCAAGCAAACTTCGTTGCCACGTCAAACACCATTGAATATGTTCTTAAAAGTGATGCCCATCCTAGCACATGAGCTACTCTGTGTGCTTAATTAGATAGAATCATAGAGAAATTTGAAATTAATAATGTACCCACATCATATAGAAATACTGAGAGCTTATTTGTTCCAACAAAGGCAACACATCAGCAGTCCCAATGGTCAGCGTCGTCTTTAGCCCATGTAGCGCCCGTGTGCAATTATTACTTTAGCGCCATCTAGAAAAAGCGCGGTCAAAATGGAATAGGTACAAAGTGCCGCACCAGCGCCCCTAAGACCACTGCGCCCGTGTGCAACGCACACCCTGCACTATAGGTAAAGACGCCCCTGCCAATGGTACTAATGGAACATTAGTCAACTTTGAATTGCGTTTAAAAATCAATTTTAAGAAATGTTTGCCTGGTACACCCGGTAAAAAAAATAGAACCATTTATTTCGGACAACACGCCCATGTAAAATCCGATCTATGCTGTAAGTAGGTACATTATTTCGTTGCTTTTGATAATTCGAACCAGAAAAACAAATTAATCATAATCAATGCATCATCTTTACGAGTACTTATCTACATTTTTTTATCTTTCGGGTACAAACTATCATTGTAGCTGTTATGCACGAATATGGCTCTTGATCTTTATTTAACATGAGATGGGTTATCTAAAGAACTTAATCGATGACCTTGTGAATAATTAAGCGGTTCATACGTCGTACTGGCTTTACTTGTAAATCACAATTCAATTTGGAGACTCCGTCGGTAGTTGTGACTCCTCTGTAGGAGAACTGGTAAATATTACGGGATTAAGTATTATGGGAATGGGAAGTTTGTTTCAATTTTAGTTATTGTATGTAGGTACTAGGTATGTACTTTGTTTGCCAAGTTTTGTTTAATATTACCTACCTTCTGAGGGCACTAATGTCCCCACTTGCCGAAGAGAACAGCAAATTGACAATGCTAAGACCGGTTGTTTCAAATTTGTAGCGCCGCGGGTCCTTTTTGTGGCTGGCATAGCGGATGTTGTCGTACTTGTGGAAGTTGAAACGCTCTATCAACTCCTGAAAATAAAATAAATTACATTTGCAAATATATATTATTATTTGTCATTTTCTCTATTATAATTATATTAAAAGAGCTGATTTTGGATACGCACATCACAGAACTGAAGTCCTCTGCAACTATTGCCGAGAGGGTCAAGTGGTGGCGACCAGGTGCATATGCCCATAACATTGGGCACCACTATAAGCATTGCCCCCGACACTCCCGACTTCGCCGGTAGCCCCACTTTGAATGCAAACTGGCCCGAGTAGTCGTACATGCCGCAGCTGTGCATCAGTGACAAAACATTGCGCACTGAATCTGGACGCAGCACTTTCTCATCAGTGATCGGACAGATGCCACCATTTGCTAGAGTAGCTGCCATTATAGACATAATTTCGCAGTTGGCTTCCATCGAGCAACACTGTAAAGCAAAATAATATGACTCATAATTCATATGAATTACATGCCCATATGAGCATGGTAAATAATATGAGCATGGTCAGAACACTGAAGTGTTTTTAAATATTCCTGATCAACACACAATACCTGAAAATAGAAGTCCATGCATTCTCGAAGATTTGTTTTTTCCGGATAACATTTGTGCTCACGCATATAGAAGCCAAGTGCATAATTACGGTCGGCGGCCTCGCGCTCCGACAAAAATACTGCATTGTTGAAGCCCAAAACTTCGTTACCCGCAAGACGACTGAAGAAAGACATGACATAGTCGAATTTCTCTGCGAGTGTCATCTCGGGTTTGTCCAATTGCTTCAGTAGAGAGCATACTAATATCGCACCGGCGTTGATCATGGGATTGTGAGGTTTCACTGTAATCAAAGTAAGATAAATATTATTTCCGTTGCTTGCCAACATGTTTTGTTTATTCTGTCTATTTGTATAATTGGATCAGTAAATAGATGTAGGTGCAAATTCGTTTACGTACTATTGTAGTCCAAGACGAGCTCATTGAAGTTGCGACCGCTTGGTTCTGTGCCAACATACTTGTGGACCACGTCGGGCCCCAGCGTATCGAGCGCCATGGCGTATGTAAGCGGCTTGCTGCACGACTGCAGAGTGAACGGTACTGCCACATCACCTGTTCACAGGATCTAAGTTTTACTGAATGGCACACCTTTTTTTTTTTTATTCAACTGGATGGCAAACGAGCAAGTGTGTCTCCTGATGATAAGAGATCACCACCGCCCATAGACACCTGCAACACCAGGGGGATTGCAGATGCGTTGCCAACCTGGAGGCCTAAGATGGGATACTTCAAGTGCCAGTAATTTCACCGGCTGTCTTACTCTCCACGCCGAAACACAACAGTGCAAGCAATAGCGAGCAAGATGGTGGTAGCAATCCGGCCCCCTTAACAATTACAACAACTACAGAGAAAAACTTCGTACCTATAGAAAATCTTTGGCCGTCTATCGTGCAAACACTTACTCCCCAATTCTCTGAGCTTGCTCGAGCTAGCTGGGGTATGTAACTCGCAACTTTGCCGTCCGTGTTACTCTTCGCAGACCAGTACATTTCTTCTATATCCTTTATAAAGTCTTGGAAATCTGGAATAACGAATTGGCTACGAAACGCTCTTGTTATCAGCACAATGTTGGGGGCTATTACTTCCTTAAATACCTTCCTGTCTAGTTTGAGTGTTTCGGGAGAACCTCCTTCGTAGTTTGATTCTTTGTGCGTTTTGTATAAATTGTGCATGACTTCCTTCACGCGTGGATCATTCTTTCTAATTCCAGTCGTTCTTAAGGCCTGTAATATATTTGTCGGATTATTAAATTTGTCTTTGTGCAGTCACCAGCACCAATATTTGACAAAACAAAGCGTGTAGGGCGTGTCAGATATTTTTGCACGGGGTTCCCTTTATCTTGCATAATATCGATTTTCCGAAATACAGTTCGCATAACAGGTATCTCATAATTTTTTTTTAGCCGAATGATACTTTTGCATAATTATAGTTCGAATAATAGTCACTTCTCAGAATATTAAATAGCAGAATACTCTTATCGCCGAATATACTTCTGCAGAATATTAAATAGCGGATCATTAGTATCGCCGATTTTTATATGGCATAATGGCATAGCAAAATACTAGTTTGGACTATTGTTTTTTCACGGAATTTTAAATAGCGCTGACTTTAACATGACGTAATAACATAGTTAAAGGAACTAACAGCTACCATAAGAATGGGTTAAGGCCAGCAAAGTAAGCGTGCTGTAACAGCAGCAGGCAAAGCGCCAGAACAGTACAGCAGTTACATAGTAGGTTGGGCTGGGTTAAAACTGCGACCACAACAGCATGGGAGCCGAGCGAGCGAAGCGAGCGTGCCGCGGTAGCGGCCGGCGAAGCACCAAAATCTTACTGCTGCCAATAAAGGTTAGGTTAATATATAACTACACTCTAACTACAATTAATTTAATTGCAATCATGTTTAGTAAAATTTTATTCTGCTTTTTATTATTCTTATGCAAAGTAATATTATCAGATATGTCTTTCTGCGTAAATAGCAACTATTCGAACATATAAATATTATTCTCATCGATATTATGTGATGTTAATATTCTGCTTTACAAAATTATGAGAAATCATAGTATGAGTAAAAATATATGCGAAAATTAATTCGGTGATATGATGATTCTGCTCAAAGTTTTTATGAGAAACGAAATTATGAGATTCGATTTTATGCAACATATTATTAGTGAACCTTTTGCACGCTCCGCTGTGCGTACAACGTGGGTATGACGCGTGACGTGTGCGTATGACGCGAAATCACTTACGGCCAAAAACTTCCCGACAGGAAGAAGTCCCGTGTCTTCATTCTTGAACATATCAAATAGGACATCGTCTGCATTCTTATGTGATCCCTCTTGAACTCTAGTGAAAATAAAAGGGATCAATTAGTTGTATAGCCTAAAAAAAATCTTTCACAAATAATGCAACTAAAGTATATTCTAGAGAAAGTGGTGGCGGGTGTGAACATTAAGGAAAACGGCACTAATGTGAGACTAATGACTTTGGCAAATACAGTAGTCGTGTATTTGAAGATGTGCAATAACAAGTGGTCGTCACGCGCGGGCTCGTTATAGACTCTGACGTCGACAGTCCGCGGGTGTGGCTACCACGTAGCATCTCCTTATTTTTAGCTGGTTAGCTGAAGTTTTTTCAATGTCAGATCCATCATTTTTGCGTAGGAAATCCAGTTGCTAACGCGGAAAAATCAAATATTTTCAAACAAAACAAAAAATAGCCAAAATATTGTATTGATTTTGGTTTGACATTACTAAATGTATTAAAAAACTTAATTATAAAAACAAGTAATATACTGTACAATCTAAGCATTACCCGATGGTTGGATGAAACAGCGTTAAATCAAAACTATAATACTAAAATAAATTTAAAAAATTCTATGCCATACAATGGGTTTATTGTTTCGTAAAGCAATAGAAGCAATAAACCACAATTTCTTATCAAAATGAATTTGCTGAATGCTGGCCCTCACATTGGTCTGCGTTCCGATAGGAATCAAAGTCCACTTACGTAAGCAATAATTACCAATGTAACAATGTTTCTGCTCCGAAATATTTCGAATTAAAATATTTGCGGATTTTTACAATAAGAATGAATGATAAGAACAATAACTACCAATAAGAATGTGAGGGCGTAATTAAAATAGGAGCTTTCAAATCTAAAACCAGTCTACACGAGCATGCAAAGCCAACACACGGTCTGAAAGAATCCAGCCTTTACTCACGACGTGGAATCGAGGTTATGCACGAATGAGTACTGTCTGCTCCTTGCCATGAAAACAATACAATACATTGAGTAAATTGTTAACAGACACTTTAGACGTTGATTGATTGCATTTTACATGCTTTCTTAATACTAAGCCAGATATGCAATTCTACGCTTTCAATCGCTTAGGCCCGGCACAGACGGTTGATAAAGTTTTTTATGTCTGTTTTTTAACCCCTGACGCAAAAAGAGGGGTGTTATTAATTTGACCGCTATGTGTGGCGGTCTGTCTGTGGAACCGTAGCTCTTAAACGGGTTTACCGATTTGAATGCGGTTTTTTTTATTTGAAATCAGGTTTTCTAGCGATGGTTCTTAGACATGTTTCCTCAAAATCGGTTTAGCCGTTTGGGACATATTGAACATTGAAGTGACAAAGTCGGGGGTTTTCCAACTTTTTGTTGGTTAGGTTATTCTGTTGAGCAAATAAATTTTATGGATCAAAATAAATGTATAGTTCCCTACACTCTCATAAGTCTTGAAAAAGTGAAGGTTCTATTTCAAGAATTTTAAGAAACTGTTATAAAATCTGTTATTTAATTAACTTGAGTCATCGTCTTCTTTAAATAGGTACAGTATAGTGTTAATTGTACTGTAACAGTCACAAAATGTCAGGGGTGAATTGAAGGCCAATCGTACATGGCGCCGGCAAGTTAATACAGATCAATAGGAGTTGATGTTGGTTATTGAAACAATTTATTTCTAGCAACAGCCACACCCGCACATGTAGGTAGGTAGCTGTTCTAACTAGAAGAATTGCGTCTGTTGGTGACACTGTTTATAAATGAGACTTGATCATTGCGCGACAGATGGGTGCACTGCTGTTTAGGTACAGATTGATATTCCTTTGAATTATCGTCTTAACTTCTTGAATAATAGGTAGGGAAATGTGCTCTGCTTACCTCATGTCTATAGATTGAGCTGCATAAAAATTAGGCGCCGAGTTTCGCCACTTCTGCAACAATTAAATTACTTAATTGAGAAAAAGTTTTCCTATAGAAAGCGTTTAGCTAATGAATATCTTAGAAGAAAAAATTTTAAACAAAAAGCACGCCTATGGCTATGGCAACAAAGTTTTGTCGATTTTCACGACTTAGCTGTCAACGACCGGACGAAAGTGCCGTTTAAATTACATCCACTCCCTAGTCGTATGTATGATAAATAAGATGATCCAAGGTGTTAAGCAAAGTGGACACTCACAGCGGGTCTGTCTATAACATAGACGGGGATTACTTGGCTATATTTCCGATAGCATCTGCATGTCGAGCGTTGGGTGAGTAGGGGTCGGGCCGCAGCCGAGACCCGGCGGAGCTGGCGGGTGCTCATGGCGACGGGCGAAGGAGGACAGGCGCCACGGAGACCCGCACTCGCGCCGTGCGAGATGCAGCAACGCGCAGGCGCCAACTGACGGAAGGCCCCTATCGCGAATTCTCACTATCAGCTCTGTCACTGTTTACCTGTGACGCAACGCGTAGGTAGTTATGGGTTTTACAAAAACGTGTCACGCACGTTATCACATTATCTACTCTTCTGATTTATACAACTGATCTTGACACCTCTGCCTTGTCTATTTTTAGGGTTCCGGAGCCAAAATGGCAAAAACGAACCCTATAAGTTTCGCCATGTCTGTCTGTGTGTCCGTCCGTCCACGGCTTTGCTCAGGGACTATCAATGCTAGAAAGCTGTAATTTTGCACTGATGTATATGTAAACTATGCCGAGAAAAAGGTACAATAAAAAACTAAAAAAAAAACTGTGGGTACCTCCCATAGACGTAAAGTGGGGGTGATTTTTTTTTTCTGATCCAACCCTATAGTGTGGGGTATCGTTGGATAGGTCTTTTAAAACCATTAAGGGTTTGCTAAGACGGTTTTTGCGACATATTCAACTTTAAAGTGCAAATTTTCATTAAAATTGAGCGTCCCACCCCTCTAAAATCTAAACCGGTGGGTGGAAAATTTTTAAAAAATTCAGGATAGTAGTTTGGGTAAGTACTTATATCAAACTTTCAAGGGAAACTACAACGGCTAAGTTTGCTTGAGAACTATTAGTAGCCTAAGGTATAAAATATATATACTTTAATATACTTAAACTTGGAAGATTTCGTATAAAATACGAAATCCTTCGAAAAATATTACTTATTTTTTTCGTAATGGCTACGGAACCCTATTTCGGCGTGTCCGACACGCTCTTGGCCGGTTTATTTTAACCGACTTCAAAAAAGGAGGAAGTTCTCAATTCGAGTGTATGGTTTTTTTTGTATGTTTGTTACGCGATAACTCCACCAATTGTGGGCCGAATTTCAAAATTCTTTTTTAGTTCTAAAGGACTTACTTCCGAGGTGGTGCCATTGGCACCAAGTCAGGATCTGATGATGGGATCTTAGAGAAATCGAGGGCAACCCTCGAATTTTTAAAGCACATCTATAGCGATTTTGGCATTTTTAACATCAAGTCAAGTATTTACATTCAGAAAGTATCATTTGGTGAACTGGACCCTGATAAAGAAGACCGTAGGTACCGGTACTCTGTCATAAAATGATATAACTATGCTGTGTTTGAGCTTAATGGAATAATGGAACCTTGAAAATAATGTTCTACTAGTTTGAAGTCGGTGCCTCAGCACGAGCCAGCAGGAGTGATTGAAGCCCAATATATAGTATGTAGGTGAGGTAGACGACTATAGTTCCACTCCTACTGGCTCGTGCTGAGGCACCGACTTCAAACGGGTTAGTCTCACTTCGTCTAAAAAGCAACTGGTCTATGTAGCATGTGGTCTAAAAAGCAGCTGGTCTAAGTAGCCAGTGGTCTATAAGGCAACTGGTCTAAGTAGCAAGTGGTCTAAAAGCAACTGGTCTAAGTAGCAAGTGGTCTATAAGAAAGCTGGTCCAATTAGCAAGTGGTCTATAAAGCAGCTAGTCTAAGTAGTAAGTGGTCTATACGGCAACTGGTCTAATTATCAAGTGGTCTATAAAGCAGCTGGTCTAAGTAGCAAGTAGTCTATAAAGCAGCTGGTCTAAGTGGATACTTGTTTAATTCATTATTATTTTTTTATTATCTTACTATATTTTCATTAGTAACTAAGTAATTATTAATTTATATCATATTCATAATACATTATAATTCTGTAAATTTATTTTCCTCACAGTCGAAATGAAAAGTAGAATGTTTAACTCGGGTAAAATTAAGTATACCCATTTTACCCTCGAACTATTTGCGCCAGAAATATCTCAGGTGGGATGGTTCACCTTCCACCCTGGTTATCAAACTAAAAACGAAAACTGCAGGATTTATTAGAAATCATATTTCGAGTAAAAGCTATCCTATCAGACTATCACACATAAGTATGCATGCCAGCAAGCAATCTAAAATTCAAACTATTACGTGTATTTTATTGTTTATTCCGCCTGCAGTTTGACTCCCATTGATTTTTGATGTTATAAGTTAATTTAATTTTATCCCAACAACACTTTACCGGGATAAAAATATTCTATGTCCTATCCTAGAAGACACACACTGAAATTTTGCACCGACCTACCTGCGTGCAAATTTTAGCAAATTCCGTTCAGCTGTTTACGCGTGATTGTAACGAACAAACAAAGTTCGCATTTATAATATTAGTGTGAAGTCGTAATGAAACCTACTCAAAAGATTTCGTACGTATGGTAGTGAGTATAGGGAGACTAATTTGTGTTTAGACCAGTTGCATTTTAGACGAGAAGCGTTTTAGACGAGTAGCGTTATAGACGAGTTGTATTTTTAGACCAGTTGCGTTTTAGGCGAAAAGCGTTTAAGACCAGCTTCCAGTTGCGTTTTAGACCACTTGCTACTTAGACCAGTACCTTATAGACCACTTGCTCTTAGACCAGTTGCCTTATAGACCACTAGCTACTTAGACCAGCTGCTTTTTAGACCACATGCTACATAGACCAGTTGCTTTTTAGACGAAGTGAGACTAACCCCTACTAGTAGAAAATTATTTTCAAGGTTTTTGAAGTCGGTTCCATTTTTTGTTAAAAAAAAATTTGTTGGTTTTATCCGAACTGCTCGAAAGAGTTTACAGGTGAACGCGATATGGGTTTAGGCATATTCTTTACAAATTTGCTTATGAAAATATAATTTAGCTTATCCATATCCAATTAATATTTTTGGTACGGCTTCAATGCCGACAATGTCGAGACTACCTAAGCCCCTTCATTCGTATACGAATCATTATAATGATTAATTTATCAACAACATGCTTGTGTTACCTATCCTGGGATCAAATATTCATTCAACACAGTGTGGTGCATATAGTACTGTCGAGTTCGTAAACTTCTGAGCATAAATTTGATCAAAAATATCTGAACACGCTTCTACGCCGTTAACAATAGAGTCGTGTTCACATATTTTTGATGAAATTTATGCTCAGAAGTTTAAGAACTCGAGTACGTGCTAGCGGTACACCCCGAAATTCAGTAACAAGCTGCAAATGGAGTTAAAAGTATGTAAATCCATACGAATCAATTTGACCCGTAGCACGAAAAAAAAAACAAAAAGGAACTCCTCTCCTTTTTTGTTTTTTTTTATCGTGCTACGATGACGTCATCTTTTTTCGTATGGGAAAAAATTGTTCTGAAACCTATCGTGTATGGTATCTAATGAAAGGGCTTACTAAGCCGATTCTAAAAATATATCACGTCATTATATATCAGTCACTAGTTTGGGCTCCTCCAGATATGATACGTTCAATCATTATTTGTAAAATATACCTAAAATCCTCCTCTCCTTTTTGTTCTTTTTTTTCGTGCTACGGGCCAAATTGATTCGTATGGCCTAATTAATGCTTTTAACACCATTTGCAGCTTTTTTTTGCCTTCCCGCTAGGCTAGCACTAATATTGATCACATTTCTGGTCTAGGTATAACTTGGTTTTGGAAAAACCATTATGCTTTACACCATGCGACATCATAAAATTCTACTCGACATTGCTACTAAACTGAAGTTAACCTGCTATCTAGGATCCTGTATCCGTCTATCAGAAGAGAACATGAAGATTTTATTTGCTCTACGATATTTCGAAACGTTGATGACAAGTTTTATTTCTCAATAACCAAGTCAATTACTTTTTTAACAACTTTGTTTCGCACATATTTCTTTATTTAATTATATTTTTGCTCCCAATCTTGGAACAAAACATAGATTTACTAAAATTTCGGTCCAATTTACTTGAACATTTGCTACATGAGCTCCGATGATTATGAAATAATCAAGTTCTTACCACCACTGGTAAAAACTCCAATTAAAAATTAATTGCTTAGCAAGACATCTTAGGCATATTTTTATATACTGAGCGGCAAAAAATCTGGCCCTCAAATGTATGCAAAATAGGTAACTTATTTTGTATAAAGAGTGGGCCAAATTTTGTGCCGCTGAGTATATTATAAATAAGTTCATAGTTTCAAACAAATACGAAATTAAGAATTAGATAAGTACGTCCTAAGCCTAACTGTCACAAAGAAATCTACTGTGGTAACTAAGCAAAAACCAACAACACAAAAACTTTTCACCTCAAAATCATTTCCATATTCCATAACGAAATCGTCGTATCCACAGTTAGACAAGGTCCGCATAACAATCCGTGAACCGAGAGGCTGCGCCTGCGACTCCCGCGAACACTGCCGCCAGCCGCGTATTCGCACACTCCTCGCGCACGCGCAAAACTGCGACATAATTCTCTTCTGCTTGTACTTTATAAATACACGTAATACCGGGAGCACAGTGCTACAGACTGGGAACGAAATTATATTTAGAATTCCATGGTCACGACGTATATGAGAAGTCTTTCAAAAAAAGTCTCATTCAAACTCAAAAACAATTTAATTACTGAATTACTATCTTTTGTCGGATCAGATTAAAACTTGAAACAATTCCAGGAGCCCTATAACGTTTTGTTTCTCTTTGCGAACGTGACGTATACTGGGTCCTTATTTCTCAGCACTAGGTCGGCCACGAATTTGAGGTCTTCCGGGCGAGTGACAGGCTGTAGTTCGAACTTCCGTAGAACTTCCGCTAGCACTAACTTCATCTCGAGCATCGCAAATTTCTGACCTAAATAATAAAAGATTGGATATGGTAATTAATGAGGTTTTTTAGATTCATTTCTGAGCATAGCAGAGCTCCCAATTTTTATTGGCTTAAGTATAGGCCTTTTTTCAGTTGTATATTTACTCATTTTTAACTACTATAACTTTTGAAGTAGGTACCTAACACACTTCTTCTTGGAAACTATTGAAATCTTGCAGGTTCTGACTGGCGAATTCATTAGTTAGAATGTTAGGAAGTTCTAACATAGGTATTGACGTAAATTGCTTAACTTAGTGATTACCGATGCAGTTTCTGGGTCCCGCGCTGAAGGGTATGTAAGAGTAAGGGTGTCGTCCGATGCAGTTCTCAGGTAAGAAACGATCCGGATCGAACACTGAAGGGTTAGGAAACAAATCCTCGCGATGATGCAAGTCGTAGATTGATATGTGACACTGCACTCCAGCGGGAACGTGGTAATTGCCTAAAAAATATAATGGTCTTCATTTACTCAGGGATTCAGGAAAATTAAAATAGGAGTCTTATCTTAACTACAAGTTAGTACCTATAATTATAAGGCGGCAATTACACTGCGTCGTTCACCTAATGCGGTCGCCGAATTTGTTTCAAACTACTTCGGCGAACGACCGTCGCCTTTAAATTTGTCTGTCCGTCTACTGCGGCGGCCATATTAAGGCGGTGGCAGCTGTCGCTCGCCGAATGCGGCCGACTACCGTGTTCTTTACACTTTTGCGGTCGCCGCATGCAGCATGCGGCGAACGACTCAGTGTAATTGCCGCTTTAGTAGCATGGCCGAATCATAGCAGCGGCTGTGTAATCGGTAGTAGGGCTTGCAATCCGGATAACCGGATATCCATATTATCCGGATATCCGCCCATTTTCAAATCCGGATAGGTAGCTCTTCATTATCCGGATAATTTGGATAATTCGAATATCTGATATTAAGCGCGCGCTCGCGCATTGTGAGAGGTTAGTGTAGTGTATGCATACACACAGATACATTTATTTTTGTATTAGGAAAGTTTACATGCAATACTTATTAGTTAGGTTCATTCTTAACATCTTGTTTGGTGATGGTAGTGGCGATGATGAATTTTGGTAAATGTGTATGTAAGTAATGTATGTGTTTATTTTATTAATATTATTATATTTTATGTTATTTTTTCAATCTTTATATATTTTTTACCTTACATTACACACACCTGCTTTGATCACCTTTTTTCTTGATTCTATGTTAATAACATCGTCAGGTCGAATAAGAAGGTAGAAGAAGAGATCGCTTTTTAGCGATTAGACCCCTGTTTTCTCGTCTCCTACCCTACCATTTATGTTCTGATTTCATTTTATAATGAATGTTTTTTGGTGTTCAATACAATACGCTTTGTATTGTATTGTGTTATTTATTCTTATAATAGAGTAAGAGCCCGCAAGAGCCAGACCTTCGTTATAGTATCGTTATAATCCTTCGTTATAGTCCGACTACAGGACCAGAGCACGAAGCCTATTCCTTTGCAGCGGGGAGTCAGACAAGGAGATGTGATCTCTCCGAAACTGTTCACCGCTGGATTGGAAGATGATTTTAAGGTTCTGGACTGGAAAGGACGAGGCATTAACAATAATGGGGAGTACTTCACTCACCTTCGATTCGCCGACGATATTGTAGTCATGGCTGAGACTATGGAGGACCTCAGTGCTATGCTCGCTGACCTCAGCAGAGTTGTTTCCGACCGAGTTAGCTTAAAAATAAACATGGACAAGACGAAAGTCATGTCTAATGTTGTGCCAGCTCCCGTAATAGTCGGAGGCTCTGCGCTCGAAGTTGTTGACGACTATGTATACCTGGGACAAACGATCCAGTTAGGTAGGTCTAACTTCGAGAAAGAGATCACTCGTCGAATCCGACTCGGCTGGGCAGCATTCGGGAAGCTTTGCAGTGTCTTTTCGGCCAAATTACCGCAGTGTTTGAAGTCAAAAGTCTTTGACCAGTGTGTGTTGCCAGTGATGACATACGGATCTGAGACGTGGGCGCCAACGATGGGCCTCATTAGGAAGCTCAAAGTCACTCAAAGGGCTATGGAGAGGTCTATGCTCGGAGTTTCTCTACGGGGTAGAGTCAGAAATGATGATATCCGCAGTAGAACTAAGGTTACCGAAGTAGCCCAAAGAATTGCGAAACTGAAGTGGCAGTGAGCGTGCTCGCAGGACTGATAGCCAATGGGGTTGGAAGGTTCTCAAATGTCGTCCGCGGAGCGGGAGACGAGCCGTCGGTAGGCCTCCAATAAGATGGAGCGACGACCTGGTTAAGATCGCTGAATTGCGTTGGATGCGGAAAGCACAAGACTGGTCTGATTGGAGAGCCTTGAGCGAGGCCTAAGTCCAGCAGTGGACGTCTTTCGGCTGACATGATGAATCGAATCTACTCTCGATTCTGAATATTTCTGAGCAAAGTGCTTTCCGGTTTTCAGTTATATTAAAAATTAACACCTTGCATAAAAAAAAACTTTCAGCCTTTAAAATATAACGATGGTCTGGCTGTCGTGGGCTCTTGGTCCGTACCGTAAGGCAAAATAACAACAAGCAGGAGACAGAGAAATTATAAAGTGTTTTTAAGTTATATCACTCATTAAAGTGACAAATTATAAGTTATTTCACTCATTAAAGTGACGTATAAGACAGTCAGTGATTAAGTTAATTAACACGATTTGTCTGATGAAACAAATTTAAATTTGTTTTTAGCGTTTTTTTTAATATTTGGAAAATTATTCAAATTATTCAAAATAACCGGATATCCGGATACTGAGATTTCAAATATCCGAAATATCCGGATAATAAAAAGTTACCGGATAGTGCAAGCCCTAATCGGTAGTTAATATGCTAAAAATTTTATCACCATCTATGGCTCTTTTACTCGGTTCCTTCTCGGTTCATATTACGTCTGTCTGTTACATACATACATTTTGAATAGTTCAATCAAATTTCTGTGTGGCTGCGTAACACTGAGTGTGTTTAATTATACCTTCGTCAGATTGTAAATAATTTTGCTGTGAGGACTTACTTAATGTCACATCCTCTGTCAAGCTTCTGCCGATAAATGGCACCGGTGGATACATGCGAAGAGACTCCTTAATACAGCATTCTAGATAACGCATATTTCGCAGATCTTCCATTTCAATGGGCCGGTTAGGATCACCTATTAACTCATTTATTTCTTTTGCAGCTTTGTCCTGTAAATTGGAAAACGCAAAATAAATTCATATGAGTTGAGCTGAATGCACAGCACATAAAAAAACTTTTTAAATGAGGTAAGGCTACGGAAATAATTCTCGAACCCCTAGGGATTGTTATCGTGTTAACATTGCTAATTTCTATCAACATGTTTCATCATCATCAAGAAATCCTCTCACTGTGACAATGTTCCATGTTAGCTCATCTATAAAAGTACTTAGTACCTACCTACCTGTATGTGCTTATTGTTGGCTAGCACTTGCATGCAGAACGTTAATCCAGACGCTGTAGTGTCGTGGCCCTGTTAACAATATCAATTGACAGGTTATTTCTCAATACAATCGTACCTAATTTTTATTGTTTAGTTTAACTTTCAATAGCTGGTCAAGTTCAAAAGATCGTACCTCAAACATGAAGGTATCGACTTCTTCCTGAATGCCAGCTTGATCGATCAAACCTTCTTTTTCAGCTGATATCAATAAATCCAACATGGCTACTTTTTTGCTTTTCTTCATAAAGATGTCCTCATTGGCGTCGTTGTGTTCCCCAATATTTGTTAAATCCGTGTTCCTAAGTAATTCCTTCCTTTCGCGGATCACTTTCGTAGTAAACTTACGAATGATCTCCAGTACTTTCTTCTGCGCACTTCCCATTTGTGTTAGGTTAAATATGGAATCCATGAATAAATATATCCTAGTGAAGCGATAAGTGACTATACTGCCAATTTTATAAATTGCTTCTTTATAAGTTTTTCCGGCTTCAGTATCATTTTTGTTCAATTGAGTACCCATAGCAGTTTCTAAAATAAATTTAGGATTACAGGTCAGCTTGAGCAATACAGGAGGTCTTCAAATTCATCCGAAATATTTTAGTAGGTTATACCAACACAAATACAAACTGTTCCGTTTGACTGAACCCCCTTTAAAAGGTATCTCATCGAAATTTTAGACTCAAAAATGTGGTCACACTTTGATGCGGACTCTGTTAACATCGATAAATATAGATATGGAAACAGTTGTTGACCATTACAAAAGTCTACTAAAGCTACCTGCGCAAAATATTCCGGATGAATTGAAAGATGCTTTGTATAAACAATTGTCAGTGCGATTTTTGTTTAAATGAAAGGCTTGAAGAAATATATGGACAATACGGGACCAAGTGCTGCATTAGTTAATTGCTTGTTTAATTTAAACATGTTTACGTATTTACCACAAATAGAGCTAAGCGTGAACTCTGATATAATGGGCACAACATCAATGGGCCTCTCTGCTGTTGCCTCCAAGGTATCTAACAACCGCTGAGCGTTCTCCTGCAGAATCTTGCTGAATTGGCGCAGAATGTTAAAATGGAAAGTTGGCGTCAAAATTTTCCGCCGTGTTTGCCATTTTTCATCTGTGGATTTATCACGGGTATAAATTAAGCCCTAGCCTGTTCGTAAACAAAAGTGACTCTTCCTCCTCCTACGTGCATATACCTACCCATACAAAGTCGAAAATAAATAACAATAATAGGTCAAACAGTATAGGTAAAGCTGTCTCTCCCACATAGGTAGTTTCATGTTCTTTGTGGTGTAAATCTACCTGATACATGTACACGTGTCACGGGGTGGTGTCCGGGGAAGTTGTTCGGATGAAGGAAGAAGACAGGAATAGGGCAGACAGTGATATTTATTTAGGATAATAATAAAAGGGCACCTGCGGACAAACAGACGCGGTCTTAAGTATCTAAAAGGTATGCTTTGACACTGCATCAACAATTATAAAAATACATAGTTAATCAACTTACGTTTCCGTGCCCAGTTCTTTATTTATATAAATCAATGGCACTGAAGTCCAGCAGTATTACGATCTAATGATCTTATGAAACTTCACAAAATGCACTGTACAATTATAAAACCTTCCTTCGTATAGGAGTAGTAAATTATGAGCTTATTATGGAGTTTTAAGAGATTTATAGGATCTAGGATAAAAGGAAAGGTAAGTGTTCAGCTCGGAGGCTCTGAATAGAATGGCTACTTGACGTAAATTGAACAGGTGTGGAATTTAGAAAAGGAAATTTGAATTTAAATGTTATTTTTTCGAATATGTTTTAAACCAGACAGTACAAAGAGTTAGGATGAAACGAGCTGTATGACACCTCGTTACAATACCCGGCCTGCCCTGGAAGAAAAAATCCTGAGGGATGTTAAGTCCTGATGGGATTTTTTCGTTGTATTAAAAAGAGTATAGTTAAGGTAATTAAAATGAGTGATGTGAATGATTGTAATTTGGAGAGTGCGTAATTATATTTACAATATGTGTATCTTACATGAGAAACGATTCGAGGAAACACTCTGCATTCATTCATTCATCTATCATTCATAATTATTTTGGTTAGTATTGACGGTAATTAACCAAAATATCTTGTGTAGGAGTATCCATTGATATTTAATGGTATACTCGTTAAATCGTTCTCGAATGGTATTAAGGCTTATTACAGTAACCACCCGCTGATGTGTGAAGGTGAACTTAACTAGAGTAAAATAAGAGTATTACATACTCGAACTCATACACTTAAAGTACATACTTTAAGTGTATGAGTTCGAGTATGTATGCAAGAAAAAATAATTCAAATACATCTTAAACGTAGTTGAATAATAAGACATCGATAACAATAAACAATTGAATCCAAGTATGGCTCAACACCTAGTAGTTCTTAGATATCAGTTGACGCACTTGGTGTCAAACTGTTCCATCGGAACTACTATGACTTGGTAATTATCCTTTGTATTTATCAAAGGTAAAGTAATATTGATTAGACTAGGTCAACAATGTATTTTATTAATGAAGAATCGAAAAGAGTAATGAAATGAGAAAAAGGTGAATGAATAAATTATATACAGTATATACATAGGTACGTTTTTTTTTTAAAAGTAATGCTAGGAGAAAAGTAATAATGATTTTTATGGAAAAAATATTGCCGAATGTGAATGAACTCTTCATTTTAATTTTTAATTTTGGGAATCGGCTTTAGGTCTCTAACGTGCCATCGTCCCAGTGGTTTGTTAGACATGTCCGTTAATTCATAAACTAGTGGTGATATTTTTTGGGTAACCTTGCATTTAATAAATTTAGGAGCGAGTTTGGCCGAGTGATATTTACCTGCGTTGCTGATGGTATAGTTATGTTTCCAGACAATATCACCGACATTGAATTCTATATGTTGATGATGTTTATTATATGATGTTGAGTTTATTTGATGTGCTTTCCACAACCTGGCCTGAACTTCTGAGAAAATAGAGTGAAGGTGTCCCAAATTCTCGGCAAGTTCGTTTCTTGGCGCGAAGATAATGTCATCTGTGAGATCAGTGTTATTGTATACCGACTACCGACCCACATGTGACCAATTCACGACCAAAGACTAAGAAAGCTGGCGTGTATTTGGTTACCTCATTTACGGCTGTGTTTATGGCGAATTGAATCTTGTGGATGTTTACGTCCCAAGTTCTGTGGTCGTTTTCAACAAATGAGGATATAGCGGTAATTATTGATTTATTGAACCTTTCGACTAAATTTACTTGTGGACAGTACCGTGGTGTATAATGAACCTTAGGTACTTGATAGGCTTGGAATAAATCAGTAATTTCTTGGCTTGTGAATTGAGCAGCATTGTCTAGAATAACAGTTTCTGGGACTCCGTAGGAGAGAAAGACTAAGTGTTCTAGTATATGTACAATTACGGAAGTGGTAGCTCGTTTAATTGGAAAAATAAGGCAGTATTTGGAAAAACAGCATGTTATAACGAAGATATATTTATTATGTTTGTATGTTGTGGGCTCAGATTAAATAAAAAAGTAAAGATGGAGAGCGGTAAACAGCCAAGTGAGGCCTGTTTTATAAACATGTGTTCGTAGGCCGGTGTTGCCATAATAATTCTCAGTACCCCACAACTACAAAAATATCGTTATCGTTAATAACGTTTTTATTTATTGCTTTATATTCATAAACCAGCCTAAAACAACTACATTAAAATACGTTAGTAAACGTTTACAGGAAACAAATAACTTTAAATAACTTTACGTTGCGTGTCACGTTAAACGTTGATGAACTATTACAAGAACCAAATAACTTTACGTTACGTGTCACGTTCTCGTTAAAGCCAAATAAAAATAAAAAATAAAGATTGTATTACCTAGGCGACTTTTACCCAATAATAGGGGTAACTACAATTATTATCAATGGCAACACTAGTATTGACGTTTTTGTGTTCAAAGCAAAATTCAAACAAAATTAATTTCGATTTTTATGAAAATATTGGTTTTCGGGTTTACTAGCGTGTGAAAAGTGATTCCATCCCTGCTTTTATTTTTGGATGGATAGTTTTTACATCCTTTCACGACACAATCTTGCATTAGTATTATATTTGTCGAAGTTTAAGATACGTCATGCTCCACGGAATGCGTTGCTAAAGTGATAAGGTTTTGGTTGTAGTTTGTTGCAAAGTGTGTGCGTGCCACTATGTAAGCACACGGATTGGTGTAGTTTGATCGGCCTCACTCGGCTGTTCACCGCCCTCCATCTTTACTTTTTTATTTAATCTGAGTTAAATCGATAGAGATGCACTGGAATGGACGTGAGCACACTTTAGGTTTACCCAATACCCATGAGTCCGAATTTTATTTGGTTTTGATGTTTGTAGGCTAAACATGTTTCGCATTTCGAAATAAAGTTTGAAATGTCTTTGTACATTCCTGGCCAGAAATATTTCATCTTTATTCTTTGGTATGTTTTAAATATACCAAAGTGTGCACAAGTGGGGGTGAAGTGATTTTCGGCGATGATTGGTGTTCTATATTCAAGTGGAACTACTTCTTTCCAATTATATTCAGAATGGAGTAATGAAGTAGTTTGTTCGAATCTATATAATTTATCATTATTGATGATGTAATTGGGGGTAGTGTTAGGGTTAATGCTACATTTAGAATAAATATTGTTATACCAATCGTCATTTGTATCTGAACTATTGTAGTTTATGATACTTATAGGGACTGAGCGTGATAAAGCATCTGGAACCAAGTGATCTTTGCCACGTTTATGTTTTATTTCGAAGTTAAAGGTGGAAAGGCGAATACTCCAGCGAGCTAAACGTCCTGTAGGATTATCTAGATGTAAGAACCATTGGAGTGCAGAGTGATCTGTATAAATAGTGAATTTGAGGCCGTTGTCAAGGTAGCAACGCCAATGTTCTAAGGATAAGATGACGCTTAACAATTCTCTTTCTGTGATAGAGTAATTTTTCTGGGGACCTGTGACGGATTTACTCATATAGGCTATGGGTTTTTCTATTCCGTCAACTTCTTGAGTAAGCATTGAGCCAATACCGAAGCTGGAAGCATCTCAGTGGACTGCGAAGGGGTTTGTAAAATCTGGACAAGCGAGAATAGGAGTTGGGACTAGGGCTTCTTTAATGTTTCTGAAGGCATTGTCTGCTTCAGAGGTCCATTTGAAAGGTGGGGCCTTTTTGGAAGTAGAAGTTAGTTTGGTAAGAGGCGCAACCTTAGTGCTGAAATCTGGAATAAATCGTCTATACCAGCTTGCTGTACCTAAAAATCTCTTAACTTCACGAGGATTGTTGGGGGCGAGTATATCGAGAATCGCTCGGACTTCACTTGGATCAGTTTGGAGTCCTGACTCATTGACTATGTAACCTAAATATTTGAGTTCTTTTTTGAAGAATGAGCATTTAGGGAAATTTACTGTTATGTTATCTTGCGCTAGTTTCTGTTGGACCTTATTTAGTAATGCTATATGTTCTTCAAATGTATTACTGATGATAATTATGCCATCTAAATAAGTGAATACTGAATTATCTAGATTCTCTGATGGAAATAATGTATCCATGAAACGTTGCTGTGTAGCAGGTGCATTTGAAAGACCAAATGGCATTACGCGGAACATGAACATTCCACGGCCTGGCACGTGAAAAGCAGTCTTGGGTCTATCTGACGGGCGTAAAGGAATTTCCCAAAAAGCTTTGGCAATATCAATGGAGGAGAGATATTTAGCATTTTTTTACTTATCAAGGATATCTGAGATAAAGGGAAGTTTATAAGCATCTTTGCGTGTGATTGAATTTAATTTTCTGCTATCGATGCAAAAACGTCACGTTTGGTCCTTCTTGGGGGTGATAATGACTGGATTTAACCATGGACTTTCACAGGGTTCGATGACGTTTAGTTTTAGCATTTCGTCGACTTCATGACATAGGGCCTTTTGTTTTTCCGGTTAAAGTCTATAGAATCGCTGTCTGATGGGTGGATGATCTCCAGTATCGATGTGGTGTTCGACGAGATGTGTTTTACCTATGGGTTTGGATTCAGTTGAAATATCTTTATACCGTTGGATAATGGTATCTGATATTAGACGTTGAGTATCGGTAAGCGTATCATAATTACTGATATGATCAGAAGGTGCATTAACGACAAACGTGTCGATATGTTGATTCGTAAATGATGTTAATGTATGAAGAATGTCAGGTGCTAAATTAAACATTTTCCAGAAATCGATGCCGAGGATAAAAGATTGTTTTACGGAAGGTATGACGTGTTATGATTGCAACTTTCTCTTTAAAGAGTATAGTTAGGTAGTTCTATGGTACCAATGGATCGTATCGTTTGGCCATTAGCGACAGATCCTGTGATCGTTTGTTTATGGTTAAGCTTATAGCCATGAGATAATAGTATTTCGTGTGAATTATTTCCTAAAATGGTTATGGCACTACCACTATCTAAAAGGCCACATTATGTTAAGTTGTTGGACTTAACGTTTAAGAACTAAAATAATTTCCTTGCTCACCCGCGACCTTACGATAGCTAAGCTTATGCAAAATATGCGTGTTCATGCAGTTCCTCCACCTCCACACTGTAAGAACACACACAAATCAAATAACCCATCTATCACCACAACCACACTACACTGGACGGCGTTTCGAACTCAACCAGAGCTCATCTTCAGAGTGACACAACCGTACACCATGCTACCATGTTTAGGACTAACAAACCATAACCACCGTATTTAACTTGTCACTGTAACTCCCAAGATTCGTATGAAGTGTTACATTATTGTGGCAAGGTTTCGTTCTCGAGTTTTAGAATGCGTGGAGATAATTAGAAGATACAACAGTATGGGGACTATTATTAATGAGCAGGTAAATTTAGTTTCATCTTCCTGCTACGGCTTGGTTCTAATTTCAGCAGTGGTGTTAATAAAAAACATGCTTGACAGTAAATAAATAAATAAAAATTCAAGTTAGTTTTGAATGGACAGTATTATTAGTAATTGTGGGTAGTTTTGTTTTGTATCATAAAACGTATGTTGGTACTTGGGGAGTTACAGTGACAGTTAAAACGGTGGTTGTGGTTCGTTAGTCTAAACAACTGGTAGCATTGTGTACGGTTGTATCACTCTGAAGTATTGAGCTCTGGTTGAGTCGAAACGCGTCAGTGTAAAGTTGTGGTGGCTGGTGATAGATGGGTTTATGTGATTTGTGTTGTTCTTTACAGTGTGGAGGTGGAGGAACTGCATGGAACACGCATATTTTGCATAAGTTAGCTATTCGTAAAGGTCGCGGTGTGAGCAAGGAAATATTTTAGTTCATTGATATGGACCTCCGCAAAGTAACGCCTGATTTAAATAAATTATTTAACGTTTAAGTATGGTCTTTCGTCATTAGAATTCTTTTTGAATAAAATTGATGTAGTTTTATATGATGACATGAATATTCTAATTGTATTTAGCCATAGATTCCATTCCTGAGTTGTGGTTTTTGATATATTACTTTTCTCCTTTATGCGTTTTTTGAATGTTTATGACAATTATTACATTTTGGGTATGTGACATTTTCCTTGCCACAGCGAAAACATACTATCTTTTTACTGGTACAAGTTTGTAATTGGTGATCGTTGTTTCGACAACGAGGGCAGGAGAAACGTAATATCGTCCCGGTCGGGGGGGTGACAGTGTGAATTGGGACTTCGTTTTTGTACGGAAATGGTGGTATATGGAGTGTGGTACGAGTTGATGAATAGTATTCTGAAGGGTTCTGTTGATCGCTGACGTTTTGATTAAATATATTGTTTTGTCTTAAACCGTTACAGCTCTCATACCATTTGCATGCTTGAAAAAGCTGATCGATCGACGTCATGTCAGTGGGCAACAGTTTTGAACTATAAATTGGGTTCATATTTCTGCGCAAGATATCAATCTTTGATCGCTCTGAAAGTGGTTCATGTAATTTGGAAAAGAGTGCTTCCATCGCGGAAAAGTACATAATTATTCTCTCGTTTGTTTTTTGTTTGCGAGAGTTTATAGTTTGAGATAAGTAATAGTCGTGGTCGTGGATTTCGAAATCTCGGATAAATTGTGTTTTAAATGTTTTCCAATCAGTAAGCGTTGTTTTTTTAGCTCTATACCAATCTAAAGGGGTTCCCGATAATAGGTCATAAATGCAATTATGTAACCTTTTATGGTCGATATTGCGAGAGATTGCGAATTCTTCTACTTTTTGAATAAAATCGCGTGGGCATCCGTCTCCTTTGTAATTAAATCGTTTAAAGTCGGTTTGACGATTGTCGGTAAGGTTTGATAGTTTTTGTGCTAATAAATCGAAATCTGTACGGGGTTGAAGCAAAGAGGTCGCGGACTCGTAATTAGACGGTGATGTTGACGTTCGAGAATAATTGATTTTTTTCTGACAATCTGTCAGTTGTTCGCAAATCTGTTTATATTTTAGTAATAATGTGTTAGAAATATCAGTTGTTATAGAAATACGATTAATTCTTGCGCATAAATGTTCTAAATATGTCGCGATACGATCGTTGTGAATGTTGGTGGTTGATGACAGGAGAAGACGAGATGAAACCATGGTGAGGCATTTGGTGACCTCTTCCATGTCCTGTTCCAGAGTATAAGGGCTCGTTTCGATGCAGCATGGCTGTTCTAAAAGTGGATTTAGAAGTTGGCGTAAGTCATCAGCTGTAGCGGAAGAAGGAAATTGGACGGCGCGGAGCTTGAGCTCGTACAGGAGTTCCGGTTTATTTAGAAGAGCCGTCTGCATTGTGTTTAAAACGATTATCTTAAAGTGATACTAATAAAAAAGTGATTGTTAAGAGAGTGATTGTAATTATTATATCGGATTAGATGTCTCTAAAGCGTAAGTTTGGTAATTCAGTACAAGTAAAAGGTATGTTGAATAAGGTTCGGTTTAAATATGAACGTAATCGAATATTAGTTATAAAATAATGCGTTAAGTAACTACTTAAGATCACTTTCATAACTACGAAAGTGATCTTCATAATATCGGATTAAATGTTTTTGAAACTTAAGTCTTGATTATTTAACTAGGTTTTTGGCCTCAGTTCGGATAAAATATAATAAGAAAGTTCTATATTAAAAAGTGTGTGTAATACCATGAACCAGTCCGGAGACCTCTAGATAAGCGACCTCGAAGGTCCTAGGAAGGTCTCTTTTCCAGTGTAGGTATTGTGATGGATACACTGAGGGTATTCCCCAACAGCACTGCCGTAAGTGGTTAATGACACATCTCCAGGTGACTCAGACGAGTTTTAAGAACACCCGAAGTTATGTCATTATTATGTTGGTTTCTATGGAAACCGCGTTTAGTGTTATTGTCTGTGAATGTTTTGTGTATTTTTTTTGTGCAGTGTATTGTTAGTGTACTGGGACTAACAGGACGACGACACGTTGAATGCTTAATTAAGGGCTCGAAAGCTGGTTAAATAGAAAGTATTATATTTTGATTTTAGTAGGTTAGGGCGGTAAACTGAATGTTGGCCAAAAGTAGGGTTCGAAATTTATGAGAGGGTTGATATTGGGTCTTCGGGTCTTGGGTGGGTTCTACCACGTTGGTGCGCCAGTGTCACGGGGTGGTGTCCGGGGAAGTTGTTCGGATGAAGGAAGAAGACAGGAATAGGGCAGACAGTGATATTTATTTAGCATAATAATAAAAGGGCACCTGCGGACAAACAGACGCGGTCTTAAGTATCTAAAAGGTATGCTTTGACACTGCATCAACAATTATAAAAATACATAGTTAATCAACTTACGTTTCCGTGCCCAGTTCTTTATTTATATAAATCAATGGCACTGAAGTCCAGCAGTATTACGATCTAATGATCTTATGAAACTTCACAAAATGCACTGTACAATTAAGTATAAAACCTTCCTTCGTATAGGAGTAGTAAATTATAAGCTTATTATGGAGTTTTAAGAGATTTATAGGATCTAGGATAAAAGGACAGGTAAGTGTCCAGCTCGGAGTCTCTGAATAGAATGGCTAGTACTTGACGTAAATTGAACAGGTGTGGAATTTAGAAAAGGAAATTTGAATTTAAATGTTATTTTTTCGAATATGTGCTAAACCGGACAGTACAAAGAGTTAGGATGAAACGAGCTGTATGACACCTCGTTACACACGTATTTATATAATCAATAGATATTATCATAATGTAAACTCATGGCTCTACATAGTTATATTATGATAATTAGCGCTTCGCTTTATTCTTATTAATAGTATAAACGCGGAACTACCTCTGTCTGTCTTGTTGTTACCTTTTCACGCTTAAACCATTGAACTAGTTTAGATGAAATTTGGTATGCAGTACTTTGAGACCCTAGGAAGGTCACAGGATAGTTTTTATCCCAGAAAATTGCATAATTCCTGCGGGTTAGCGATAAACGAATTGATAGCAGATGAAGTCCCGGGCAAAGCTAACGGTCAGATTAAAAGTACAATCAACAAATAGTACCTACAGACAGCATAAATCAATATCTCTAAAATAGCTGAATTTTATTTGAAAAAAACCGCATCAAAATGTGTCCATCCGTATGGGTGCTATAATGCCACACACTCATACAGTCAAACTATGACACCCTTATTGCGATATAGGTGTTCAATCTTACTCTTGCTTAAAAGTAGTCCTTCTTGCAGCCATGGTTTTAAAAATGTATATCCCATACTTTTCTCACTGTGTTTCATAGTTGAAGTTACAATCTGAAAAAAATATAAGGTATTGCCAATAAGAAAAGGCAAAAGGAAAGATAACTAGGTAAACAGCTAATTTTGTAGAATTAAGCACGGAATTATTAAAATTTTCTTGTTAATATTATTCATATTTACCTCTATATCTTCTGGATTATATATTACGACTACGGCGACAGGAAAGCACCAAAATCGATGTATATTGGGAAATTTTTTGGCAAATCCCCGTGCGAGATCCATCAATTCATCTATCCATAAAAACACATTAATCTTATAGATGGACATTATTGTGGATTATCAGCGTTTATTTATCACAATAAAGTACATAAAAAATTTGGAGCTACAGAGGAAGAGAAAGAAGAAAATTTAATTATTTTTAACCAAGTTATGGAAAACGTTAGCGCCGGGTCTTATCAAAAAGTCAGAACGCTGTCGGATGAAAGGGTTTAGGGAAAATTACTTGACCGACAACAAACGACTCTTAATTGATGATGATGATGAAAGTACGTACCTGGTGAAACCATAACTTGTAACGCATTGCCAACTATAAAGTAACCATCTGGTCCTTGTATTTTCCTCATTAGCCTCGCGAAACTGTTGTAATTAAATAAAACATGAATAACACATAATATAATCACGGTTGATAATAAAAACACCCACATTCTGCTACGATTGTATAGATACAATTCAGTCGTTTTAGTGCAATTAGACTCATTTATATTGTCTCAATTATCTGCTGTGTTCTGTGATAGGTAGATATACTGATAATGATGCACTGTGCAACACTGTGCGAATACGTACTTTGGTACATTAAATCGAGATAGTCTCTGACAAATATATAGATAGACACTTTTACTAAAAGGAGACTTTATTTTGATTTTAAAAATAATTTTAACTGCATTCAAAGATATTTGAATAATTGCCTGTCTGAACCGGGAATCGAACCCGCCATATGGTAAAAAACACACCCGTAATTTAACTACACGGATCGAAAGGCTCAATCAGAAGGATTTTTTTTTTCCAAGTAACAGAATCTTAAATAAAAGGAAGACCATGAAATTTTACATTTACAATTTCAGGAAAATTAAGAAGTTTTGAACATGAAACTACCGTGAGACACACTATACATATTAAATGATATTGTAACGCATAAGTCACGTCTTAAACCGAGTTTAGCTCGACATGTTTCGGGCTATTTCGTAGCCCTTCTTCTCAGCGGCTGCCGAATGAATAAGTACTTACCTTTTCTTTGACTTTGGTGTGCTTCTAAATACTAATTTTATCTTTTTAAAGTATTACTAAGAAGTACCTTCTTGAGAAATAAATACATACATATCATTTCCCTATTAAAAGGACACGATAAGATAGTAATTCCTGCATGGAACACATTTTCAATTTATTTAAACGGCTCGCCGTATTGTGATTGTAAGGAGACTAAAGAGTTGCGTGCAACTAGGTAGGTACTACAATTTATTTATCACATTATTATTTAATCGTGTACTTTACAAAAGGATCAAAAGGAATCAAACACGACATATTTGCTATTATTTTTTCAAGAGTATATACTGGTGTGCTGGATGTGGATATCCTGGCTGCAACATCAGCTCGTCGTGTTGCCACCACTGCATTGTATGTAGAATCAATTACTGATCAAAACGAATCCAAACACGACATATGTGCTTTTATTTTTTACAGAGTGTACTAGTGTGCTGGATATCCTGGTTGCAGCATCAGGTCATCGTGTTGACACCATTGCATTGTATGTAGAATCAAATACTGATAAAAAGGAATCAAACACGACATATATGCTATTATTTTTTCAAGAGTATACTGGTGTGCTGGATATTCTGGCTGTAGCATCAGCTTATCCTGTTGCCACCATTGCATTGTATGTAGAATCAAATATTGATCAAAGCGAATCCAAACACGATGCATCTGCTATAGTTTTATCAAGAGTGTACCAATTAGTGTTTTGGATATCCTGGCTGCAGCATCAGGCCGAGAATTCCATAATCTTGCATAGTTATATAGCATACAGCATGGGTGTTTCAAATTTTAGGTCCCAAATATGTTTGAAAGTAAAGTAAATACCCCTTATGCGTCTAAGATTCCTTCCGCAGCGAACAAAAAAGCTAATGATCTTGAAACGGCTGAACTGATTTCGATAAAACATGACGCAATAAGAAGGGTGTTATAAGTTTCACCGCTATGTGTGTGTGTCTGTCTGTGGCACCGTAGCTCTTAAACAGGTGGACCGATTTGAATGTGGTTCTTTTTATTTAAAAGCTGTTTTTTTAGTGATGGTTCTTAGACATGTTATATTATTAATACCAAAATAAAAAACATTTCTTTACATTTTGTTCTATTACATAAGTTTTTTCGTCTTTAGTCACAAAAAATAATGACAAATAAGTGGATAGATAGGTATGTCGTGTTTGTATTCGTTTTGATCAGTTATTGATTCTTCATACAATGCAGTGGTGGCAACACGACGAGCTGATGCTACAGCCAGGATATCCAGCACACTATTACACTTTTACAAATAATAATATATCAAAGTTTAAAAAACATGAAATAAAAAAACTTAAATTAAAATTTTTAAACTCCGGGTCCCGACATAAAATAAACGCCAGCAAAAATAGAAATAAAAATGCCCGAAAAAAAACGCCGCTAAAAAAGACAACTAAAAAGTAAAAAATAATTATGCACTACCTAGCTGTTGCCAGCGACTTCATCTGCGAAGAATTCGTTTATCCCTATCCCGCGGGGACTATGCTGATTCTCCGCAAAATTAGCCTAAGTTAATTTAGTATAAATACCTAGTAATATTTTTTTGTCTAAGCGTCGTCGGTGTCGGGGGACCGCTAAGGTTAACAGGAAACTAAAGTACATATATTGTATTATAAGTATCTAGTATTTTTTTCACTTGTACTTTAGTTTCCTTGTAACCTTAGCGGTCTCCCGACACCGACGACGCTTAGATAAAAAAATATTACTGCCAAAAATAATGCTGACACTCAAATAATGGCTGGGTTCATCATTCATTAGCCAAACTATATTTCTTTTGTATTAGCTATATTTATTGAAATAAAGTAGTTTGTATAATATCCTAATAAATACCTAATTGTTGAAATTTGTCACTTTTATTTATTTCCATGGATATTGACGCTTGATTATTTACAGTCGATTCTTCCTAAAATTGTTTTTAAGCGGGCGTTATACTTAATTTAATAAACAGTTTACTTATGCGCCCACTTGTCAGGTTTATTTGTTTAGAGGGTAATCATACTAAAAAAAAAAAACAATAAAATAACTGGAGGAGATGGCCCTCCTGATTACGTTCCTGCATTTGCATTAGTGTGTGTGTAATAGAGATGTGTTAGTTTTTGGCACGATTTGGACTCGGTATGTTATGTCTGCTCCTAGTATTTCAAGTGTGTGCATGCATAGCCCGAAGAATTGCGAAACTGAAATGGCAGTGGGCGGGGCACATTGCTCGCAGGATTGATGGCCGATGGGGTCAGAAGGTTCTCGAATGGTGTCCAATCCAAAAAGATGGAGCGACGAAGTTAAGATCGCGGGATCGCGGTGGATGCGGAAAGCACAAGACCGGTCTGAGTGGAGAGCCTTGGGGGAGGCCTATGTCCAGCAGTGGACGTCTTTCGGCTGACATGATGATGATGATGAACACTTATTTCAAACATGACCCAATGAAATGATTTATTGAATTTGAAATAGAAAAATGACAATAACATTGATCCAAAACTAACACAGTATATATATAATCATAACTAAACTGACAAAATAGCAACTAAAAATTTAACACATTAAGTTACAAATATTAATAAAAAAGTAGGAGAATAAAACTAATTTAAAAATACAAAATATCGCAGTTGATCCGCGGCAAGGATCCCAGGATACTGGCAGCATTGCCACGCTGGATCGCGAGACTTAGCCGTTGGGCAAAGTAGGAGCCAGCCCTGAGATCACCAGTGGCATGGACCAACCTTGTGGACAACTCCTTGCACAGTTTTTTTGTTTGAGACGACCACTTATTTACAAAAGTTTCACAAAAAATAACGACAAATAGGTAGACAGGTATGTGGTCAATTTCAGAACGTACCGGAGGGAAAAAAGTTTACACTGTCAATTAATTATTTCAACTTTTAATAAGTTTAGAGAGCTACTTGCATAGTTAAATTTAAAAAGTTCTGGCTAACTAACTTATCAACGTCCAACTCAATCCTGGATCTAAAAAGCTGAACTTTTACTTGGACTTGGAAATTCCCTCTTTTTATGAAGACAAGAACGTGAATGTATTTTGAGAAATTTCTATGGGGTGAAAATTCTGGGATTGAGAAAAAGCCGCGGGCAGGCTAGCAAGCATAACCTGAGACTGATTTATAAGAGTGTTCAATTTATTTTCTTCCATCTACCTACTATTTTTCTCGCTGTCGTGAGATGAAAAATTGTGTGTTTCGCTCGGCTGTAAAGTTGTTAAGCATCCGTGCCTTTGAAACCCTCGACTACGCTCACGGTTCTTCTTTTGAACAACTCGCTTCGCTCGTTGTTCAATCCTACAATCCTTCGCTTGCTCGGGTTTCAATATAAGCACTCGTGCCAAACAGTCACTTTCCAGCCTTGTATAACAAATAACTATTTTGTTGTGTTTCTTATTTATCTGTGGCAGTCTATAAGGATGAACTTCGTGTACTATGTTTGCGACAGTTAGGCGGACATTTCCAACCGTATTGGAGAAAAAATCATTCATCACAAAACAAACAATAACAATCCAAAGACTGCGTTGCTCCCGCCGATTTTAGTTTTTCTTTTGTGACATAATAATTATTTTTTCTCAAAAAGACCGTAAAAAGTTGACATTATTCTTTACATATCAGAAGGTGAAGTGCATAGTTTATGGTCAGCGAAAAATTAAAAGTTAAAACGATTGCAGGCGCGCTAGCTCGACAATAATGAATTAGCGCGCCTGCAATCAGTCACATTTTTTAAAGTTAAAAGGCCATGGCAATATTGGCACAGTCGTATACATACAGCCAAGTCTAATGGCCGGTATAGATATTTTGTTGGAACTCCGGACTTTTTTCTATGGGTCTGAAATGCTTTGGGTGTTTTCGGTGGAAAAATACACCTGCAGTTTATTTTTTAATGAAAAAGGCGGGAAAGCATAAGAAAAATATTGGAATAAAATTAAATTTTTACAATAATTTTGAGAAAAGTTTATTCTATTTCAAATTATTCACCATTTTTGAGAAAAGCTTATATTAGTCTCGGCTGGAATAGCAATTGCTGGCTTCGTATTAGTAAACGACTCGCAAGCTCGTCCGTTTAATACTCATACTCAGCCAGCAATTGCCTACTTCCAGGCCACGACAATAATCTACTATTAAAACGAGTCCGTTCTTAGTGGCCAGTACCCACCATCCTCGTATCGCCGTCCAACCTGCTGCGATGCCCCAGCGTTATTCATACTTCAAAAAAAAAATTAAAGCATTTTCTGTGCATATTATTCGTTTAAGAAAAAAAAACACCTCATAAAAGTCATAAATGACGCATTCTCATTGGTCAAATTTAATTTTACAAACGCAGCAGACGATTACTTTTGATTGGTCCGATTGTCGTTTTCAGCTCGCCGGGAAAAATATTTTCGTCGTGTATAGCCATAAATAAGTCAGCAGTTTTGGGTCCTGGATTTAGGTTATCTATGGCCACATTTTGGAGCAGTGTCGTGAAAAATAACTTTTCTCTCAAACATGACATGAAAATTTGACGTTGTGTACAAATAATAGGCCGAGAAGTATCGCGCTGCAGGCGCTGTGGCTCAGCTGCGTGCGCGCGGTCACTCTAGCGGCCTGCAAAGAGATTTCATACAACCTGCAGGCCGCTGGCCGGCAACGCGACCGTCTTTTGTTTCAACGCGCGCTCTGCGACACGCACGCGGCCACGCACAGCCACAGCACGCACAGCAGCGCCGCTAGCAGACAGCGCGACACGCGCGTACACAACACCGCGACCAGACTAGCGTCCCGCCAGCTTCATTTATTGTTTTTTTTTTAATTTTATTTCATGTAATGTTTGAGAAAAGCACTATACAAGCCTCGGCCGGAACCTGGGGTTGCCGGCCTCGCATCCCTATCCGGCCTCGCTACGCTCTCGCTACGCTCTCGCTCGCTACGCTACGGCCTCTACAGTAATGTACTATTTCAGCCAAATCATTTTTTTTACCTAAATAGGAAAATCAGATGCGGGTAATTGAAAAAACTCGCGCGCCTATACCACAATACAAGTAACCTTTATTAGGTACTTGTATTGTGCCTATACGAACGCATACCTACCCTACACTTTGACCATGGCCGCTGCAATGTGGTTGTTATTTCGAGGTAATTTTAATCTATATTAATAATTTCATCAAGGGGTACGGTAGACTCGAACGAAATGCACATCAAATTGAAGAGCGTAAAATATTAGTCAATCCGAGTCGACAACTTGTAGGCGGAAAATTCGGATTATCGAGTATTTTCAATATAAACTTGAATAAAATGGCGTTGCGAAGTAAACATGTCAAAGTCATCACATCAAAGTGGCGTTAGTGTCACGTCATCACGTGTCACAGGTGTCACAGGTTTGCATTTCGTTCTCCATTGTGACCTTTAAAGGGCCCCACACACGGTACGATTCGTCGATTTTCATCAGATCGATCGTACAGGACGAATCGTACGTATATGGGGCCCTTTAGGTCTAATTTCTTTGATTATGAGACAGAGACATCATAGTTATTTGGGCAAATAAGATTTAGGAGAACTATCTACTGGTGAAATACTGATACGTAGGTTAGCTGTGAAAGTACGTTTGTGATAATATTAAGGCTGGGATCATATACTTCAGATTTTTCGATAAGTACGACAGTCTTTACAGTGGCAAAAAATTTTTTTCAAACATATTATGACTCTACATTTTACCCGAGCGAAGCCGGGTTTTCATCTAGTAATAAATAAAGCAGTCGTTATTAAGTCCCGAAATATAATAGTTAGGCATTACATTAAAATTTAGAGTTTTCCCAAAGTCTCGGTGAAAATTCTCAAAAATTACATCGTGGTCTTCATTAACATTCTTCATGTCCCAAAATTTTGTGTTGTTCCAGAGACCCAGCATTTGCAGATCAGAAGTTTCCCGGCTAAAGCATTGACGACTTATTTGTAAATACGCGCCCCGCTTTCGCGCGGTTGTAGTTTTGGAAAATGGCGGTAAAAATTGTGAAATGTCTCGATTATATACACCTTTATTTTTCATCTCTTTTTTCAAAGTTGCACCCGTACGATGCCGCGGCGGGTAGCCAGTTAAAAGTACAAAGTTTAATTCCGGTCTAAAATCTTGTGTTGTTTCTTTTTGCAAATGTGACGTAAACTGCAGACTTATTCCTCAGCACAAGGTCGGCTACAAATTTGAGGTCCACCGGGCGAGTGACAGGCTGCAGTTCGAACTTCCGCAGAACTTCCGCCATCAATAACTTCATTTCGAGCATCGCAAATTTTTGACCTGTGAATGCAAGGTTTAGAATGTAACTTAAATTTGTAGCATATTTCTATACGCCTTAGCTTTTGTATCATCCTTTGATTAATTATCTATTGATAAATATTGATACGGTTAAGCTACTATTTTTACAGATTTAAAACCCGCCAAGTCATTACCTAACCTCCCACAGTGTAAGTGTATGTAGGTTCCGTAATAGGTTGTACCTAGGCGGCAATTTTCTAATATGAAATTTTGATCAACAAGGTGTTTGTCGTTACCTTCTGAACCCATCGTATTAGTAATTTTACTGGAATAGGTACGACCCAAATACTTATATTACCTACCGATGCAATTTCTTGGTCCCGCGCTAAAAGGGATGTAGGCATAAGGGTGTCTTCCAACGCAGTTCTCCGGCAGAAAGCGATCCGGATCGAATACTGAAGGATTAGGAAATAGATCCTCGCGGTGGTGCAAGTCGAAGATCGAAATGTGGCACTCCACTCCAGCGGGAACGTGGTAATTGCCTGAAAAATATGTAGAATTTCTTGTTGCGTTGACGGTTTTGATTGGTGTGGTGACCCCAGTGATGTTTGTTGCCATTTAATAAGTAGTCGCCTCAATTTAATCTATCCGCTTATTCAATCGAATATTTATTTCTGGAATTAACCTTTCAACCGCCAATGGTTTAAAAATAAAACAAGGCGGTCAGTTTAATAGCAACCGACGTACTTATACGCAAGTTCCAAATTGACTGTACGACTAAAACACTCATCGAGCTTATAACGCTAATTTACCAAAGGCGCCTGTTTAATAGCCGTGTGACTCAAAGCGATCCTAAATCTTGCGGTCGTGTTTAACAAGCTTCATATGAAAATATTGTATCTTACTCAATGTCACATCTTCTGATAGTCTTCTACTGATAAAGTGCACTGGTGGATAAATACGCAAGGACTCCTTGATGCAACATTCCAAATAACGTAAATTTGCCAGATCTTCCATCTCAATGGGTCGATCGGTGTCACCAAAGTAATTCATTAATTTCTTTTGCAGCTTTGTCCTGAAAATGCCGATAAAATTATGAAGCACCTTACACGCTTACTAATAAATATTTAATTCTTTTTTAGATACCTGTATGTGCTTGTTGTTGGCCATCAATAGCATGCAGAAAGTTAATCCAGATGCAGTGGTGTCATGACCCTGTTAAAAACACGAAATACTGATTATTCACAGTATCAAGTTAAACGTTGATTCACTGACGTACTTAGATATGCTTTGTACAAAATTATATAGGCTGGGATGATGAATATGATGATTTTCAAATAAAAATATATAGTTCGTACTTCAAACATAAAGGTGTCAACTTCTTCCTGAATACCAGCATGATCAATCAAACCATCTTTTTCTGCAGATATCAACAAATCCAACATGCTACTTTTTTACTTCTCTTCATAAAGATATCATCATTGGTATCGCTTTTTTCGCCAATGCTTGTTAAATCCATATCCCTAAGTAATTCTTTTCTTTCGCGGATCACTTTACTAGTGAACCTATGAATTGTGTCTAGAACCTTCTTCTGAGCTTTTCCCCAAGATGTTAGGTTTAATATGAAATCTACTATTAAGTATATTCTAACAAAGCGATGGGTGACTATACTGCCAATTTGATAAATTGCTTCTTTATAAGATTTTCCTTCTGCAATGTTATCTTTGTTTAACTGAGTTCCCATAGCAGTTTCTGAAATAAAATTTAATTGTTAAAATTAACAAATACCAAAATGCCTTAAATAAAGTGTCGCTTACAGTCATACAAGCTTACACCAGCAGCGGCTTCACCTTCATTGCTGAATTCCCTGTCCTGTGAGAATTTAGTAAAATTCGTCCTTATTCTTTGCCTACATCGAATTTAGTATTCGGGTCCAACGGTTGAGCTTGGCATGTTGAGTTGATCAATATCTAACTAAGACAGTCAATTAAAGACTTAAATCCAATTTTATTTACATTGAAAAGACATGAAAATATTACATACCAATTAAAATAAACTAACCTAAACTTAAAATACCTACATAAAGAGGCAAATAATAATAATAATAAAACTAAAACAAATGGTTTAAAACCAGACCCCTTAGGGAAGGTTCCGAAGATGCTATAGCAGCGTTCCGTCAATTAAATGTATGATATATCGCTAAAACACATATTTTTACCACAAATGGAGCTAAGCGTGAACTCTGATATAACGGGCACAACATCAATGGGTCGCTCTGCTGTGTTGTATAGGATGTCCAACAATCGCTGCGAGTTTTCCTGCAAAATCTTGCTGAACTGGCGTAGAATGTTGAAATGAAAGGTTGGCGTTAAAAATTTTCCGTCTTGTTTGCCATTTTTCACCTGCGGGTGTCGTAATATAGGTCTTATATTAAAACGTACTTTCTAACATACATTACCTGTATTGGAGGTATTATAGGAGTTTTTGAGATTAACGATCTTTTGTACGAGTACTAACTAGTGCAAGGGATCTATTTTTGTTTTAATATTATATTTACTCGTAGGTCGATTCACAAGTTCTGGCACGAATTAATTGAACGAATGGTTATGAGAAGAGATTATATTAAACGGTTAGGTATCTCTCATCATATAATTTATCATTGAATCAACATGTAGGTAGGTACTTATTTAATCATTTTGAGATGCACACATGGACACTGTCACTGATTAATTTCATTCTATATGTACTCTGTGTTGCCAGCTCTTGTGAAACGGCCTGCAGTAAAGATTAAGATTTATTAAAAACAATAAAGTTTTTTAAATATGTATCTCAAATTTCGTCCAACAAACGGTCTGTCTGCTAATAAAAAACAAATAGGTAATATTTACTTGCTTAATTGTTTGTGTTATGTTTTTGTCTATTTATTATTTTAGTTCAATTGAGAATAAGGTATTTAATTTTTTAATTTTACCTTTGCTTAAAAGCAATCCTTCCTGCAACCATGGCTTTAAAAATAAATATATTCTACTCTTCTCACTGTGTTTCATAGTTGAAGTTACAATCTGAAAAAAAAAACATAGCTTAATAGCTATTCATGATCATGACATGAGGAACGACTGTAAATATTTGACAAGTATATAGATTAAATACTTGGATAAAATAATTTATCTATTATCGCTACTACTGAAATTAAGCGTCAACAGGTCAAATCAAGTAACGATTAAGTACCTCTATGTCTTCTGGACTGTATATCGTCACTGTTCCGATAGGGTAGCACCAAAATCGGTAAATATTTGGAAATTTTTTGGCCAATTGTCTTCCTAGGTCCATTAAGTCATCTATCGATAAAAACATAATAATTATTAATATTCTTCATCTTGTAACAGGAGAGACACTGTCAATTAAATACCATGATTAACGTACCTGGTGAAACTATAAATTGAAACGCATTACCTACTATAAAGTGACCATTTGGTCCTTGTATCTTTCTCATTTTCCTCGCTAAAAACTTTGTAATTCAACAAAACATGAACAACACATAGAATTATCACAGTTAACAATAAAAGGACCCACATTCTGATACGATAGCGATACCTAATAACGAAACTGTTCTCAGTTGCAAAACAACTCAACTAATTTACATCGGCTGTGAAATTATCGACTAAAAGCAAAGAGAAGTGGGAGGTTATTCATAAGATAACGCGTAATAGGTACAATCAACGCCAATTTAATCTATAACAGCCCTTATAGCGCCCGTCTTCGGACATAGGCCTCCTCTCTACTTTTCCAGTCTTGCCTATTCATTGCCACTCGCATCCAGTTTACGCCAGCTTGCTGCCGGATATCATCTGAAACATAATATGCTTACACAATATGTCCTATAAATATCTACACATATGCCTACACGTTAAAAATATTTATCCATAGCTAAGCATAGCTCTTCTTCTGTCCGTTAAAGGCGGCCACTAGGCTTATGAAAATGGTCAGTAATGATGTGTTTAACAAAATGACCATATAAAAAAATTATAACAAAAATTGAACTGACTACAAAAACCATGAATAGTTATTTATGTGGCTGGTGCATAATGAAGGCATTAAAGTACGAGTGTAATAAGATCACACGAGTGTTTTAATGCCTAATTATGTATAGCCGCATACATAACTTTATCTACATTCATATCATAAGTTTTCTATAATATGTTCAGATATGGCCCTGTATTTTGACTTTGACTTTGACTTTGAATAATAAT